>NC_071271.1:8937574-9095074 GCF_023375685.1 Ictalurus furcatus | reverse complement strand
AAGTCTCTATACGTAGAGGAAATGAACACAAATGTCTTCCAATATTTACCATACTGTGTATGACATCGTGTGTGTGTGTATATTTTCGTACACCCCATGGAAATTGTTGGCTTTTTTGACATATTTGGACAAGCAAACATTTGATCGTCTTTGAAACAGTGCACATTAATAAAGTTGATCTACTTGAACAAAACCACAAGGAAAATTAGTTTTCAATCATTTATTCAACAGAAACATCAATAGATGTGATATTCTTCCATGGAAAAAGTAAGTACACCTTTGGCTTTAGAAGCTAGTATTGCCCCCTTTAGCAGAAATAACTTCTTGTAGGCGTTCTGCATAATTGCTGGAATTTTTGACCACTCTTCCACGCAATATTTTTACAGTTGCAAGATGTTTGAAGGTTTTCTTGCATGTACAGCCATGTACTGGGATTCATATCCAGGCTTTGACTAGGCCATTCCATAACCCTTCATTCTTCTATTTGAGCCATTCCTTGGTGGATTTATTAGTGTGCTTAGGCTTATTATCGCGTTGAAAGGTCCACTTTCAGTTCAACTTCCAGACAGATGATCTCACATTATCTTCAAGCTCTTTGATATGATGCAGAATTCATAGTTGAATCAATGAATGCAACCTGTCCAGTCCCTGAAGCAGTGAAGCAACCCCAAGCCATAACATTTCCACCACTATGCTTCACAGTTGGTATGAGGTGCTTCTCTTGAAAAGCGGCCTTTGGTCTGTGCAAAAGCAGTAAAATTTGCTATGTGTATAGCAATTCCATTGAAATTCGTCTAGCCCTGAAAAATTTTGTTCTTGACTTGAGGCTACATCTGTTGTTTACAGTTCGAGGTTGGTTTTAGCTCTATTGCTGCTGTTCTGTTTAATAATCTTTAATTAATGTGGAAATACATCTACTGTACATAAACAGAATAGTTCAGAATAGAGGACTAGTTCATTACTTGACCGCTGTTTGGCATATCATAATTTTCTAGAAGTTTACATTATTTGGATAATTGGATTTAAAAAATGTGTTAAATTTGATTGTTACAGAACTGAATGAAGGATAATATTTAATATTGTTTTTGTTTTGGTGTGTTAATTTCAATAAAAGTGTGATCATGTTATTGGTTTGTAGCTTTTCAATTCAGATTCATTAAATCAATGAAATGAAAAAGTATAATAAAATTATACAAAAAAAGCTATTTTAAAATGGGTTTAATTTTTTTTTTTGGGGGGGGGGGGGGGGTTTCCAGCTCAAAATTTTCCTTCCTATCACTACAAACAATTCCATTTTTAATTCATCTGTCCAGAGAACATTATTCCAAAACGCCTGGTCTTTGCCTATATGCTCATCAGCAGACTGTAGTCTTGCAAAGGCTTTTTCTTGGCACGCCTCCCATGCAGGTCACATTTGTGCAATCTCTTTCTCTCCTTCATGCACTTTGACACCAACAGTTGCAAGACTTATTAGCAGATCCTGTGATGAAATGTTGGGTTCTTGGAGACTTCTTTTTGCATAAGACGGCCTGCTATTGGGCTGAATTTGCTGGGACAGCCAGGCCTGGACAAATTAGCAGTCGTTTGAAATCTGTGCCATTTGTAGATGATTTTACAGTGGAAGGATGAATTTCAAATAATTTGGAGATTTTTAATCCCTTGAGACCCTACTCTATTCCTAGGCATCCACAACCTTTTTTCAGAATTCCTTACAGAACTCTTTAGATCTTGGCATGATGACACGACACCCCTCAATAACAAAGGGAACACCAGACACTAGATATGAGAGGGGTATAAATAAGACCGGTTCCACCTGCACTCCCTAAGCTGCTTCTAATCACTGGCACCCAATCATGAACACCTGATTCTAATTTTATGGATTTGAAGGTGTGATAAATGAAGGGGTGCACTTACTTTTTCCATGTGACCAATATGTGTGTTTTTTTTTTCCATCTAAATTGTGGAAATTACTACGAAATGTCAATTTTGTATGTCTTTTGATAGAGTGCATCAACGTCATTAATAGGTGCCATTTCGAAGAGGATCGAATGTTCACCAGACCAAACCAAGTTTCCGTTCAAAATGTCAGATCTAATCAAAAACAGTCAGACACAACGTCCGGTAAATAAAAACATCAACACAAAGCAGACAGATGGTAAACAAAGTATGTTTTTCCTCAATAATTTTTTTGTCTCTCAAATGTTTCTCTTGGATCGTGTACTCTGGTTTGTTGTAGGATAAACGGTATGAAAAATGGACAGATGTTAATTCGCTTTCTGCAGGATTTCCTCTATCATATTGCTCTTTAATGTAATTTTCAGTGAATTATCATGTCCGCTTTAAAAAAAAAATTAAGCACTAACCAAGCAACTCTTCAATTCCAGTTTTTCTAGACAGCTACCTAATACCGTTCGAGTATTCGTTTTATTTCCGACTTCATGGCCAAGTTCGCACGAACGCTCTAAAGTGGGAAGGAGGTGAAAATTCACAAGTGTCATGAATGCAGTGTTCCCAATCCTAGTCCACATCTGTCCTACACATATTTGTGCTTTCCGTGTTCGCGACACACCTTACTGAAGTAATCAGCTAATGATCAGAGTTGAAGTGTTACACCTGCACCCTAGGGAATGTCCGTGTGAATGGTGATCCGTGATCCAGGGTGTTTCTGGGATTCCTCTGGATCCACCCAGACCCTGACCAGAACTAAAGCTCTTACTGAAAAAGAATGAATCATCACATCTATATTCCTTGTGGTCTCCAGGACTGGCAATGCCTATTGATGATGAGCATCATTTGTAATCCTAACCTCCATGAGAATGGCCATAAGGAAGTACAAGAGATTAGAGTACCCTGACTGAAAGATCACATCTTCACCATTATTGTATTGTGTCTTCAAATCAATCTCGCCTCTGACGCTAGGACTGACATTAATGTAATGTTAGCTAGTTAACATTGCTTTAAAACGGTGTCACAGATTAGCGACACACCAGATGAGTAGTAGGCTAGCATGCTAGCATCTTAGCATAATGCTTCCACGGAAACATAATAAACGGGCTAGCTAACTAGCTAAACGGCTATTCATCTCGACATAAAACGCGAAAACAAAGCTACACTCGAAGAAGACAAATTCCACATCTACCTAAAATTGAAATACACAACCTGTCTCCTATATTCCACAGTTTATAAGCATGGCGCTTTTTATATTATTTAATATAAACCACCACAGAGACGCCAGGAATTTCAATGCTACCTAACTAGCCTTAGTAGCGTTAGCTAGCTAACATTAACAGCTGTGTCTCTAATTAAAATAAAAACATATTTCAAAAGCTGAATTTAATCCTAGGTGTTTTGACACAATGTTGCATATCTGCTTATCATATACCTGGACATCTTCGTTCCTTAATTCGTCGATTAAAACTGCAATAGGATACAGCGAATCGTCTCCTTCTGCTCCGGCCATTTTGGATTTTAGGTTTTGGTCCGTTTCTACCGCGCATGCGCAACTTCAACCCTGTTCAGCAGTGGTCTGGGTGAGAACTTCCGCCACATTGAAAGTGTTTTATACCAAATGCTGGATAAAGAATATAGAAAAATGTATTATTAATTATATTTTTCCTTACATGACCAGATATCTTATTTCTTCATGAGAGCAATTGCTGATGTTTACACTACAAGTAGATTGCAACATAGCTAGGAACAGTAACAACAAACAAGACACACACACACACACAAAAATAGAAGATCAGGTGACTGAGCTAATATATATATATATATATATATATATATATATATATATATATATATATATATATATATATATATGCTGTTAAGTTTTGGGGATCTATCTCTAAAATGTTTCATGTTTCCTTCTTATCCATAATCCACTTAATCTCCACCTTCACCATTTCACATTCTCATATTGTACATAACAAAACTAAATATTGCTTGAAACGTAAAATATGTTGGCTTGTATCTGGTTTGATGCAGGGTTGCAGAACACAAACAGTCCACTCCATAATTCTTGGCACCCTTTAAAAGAATGAACAAAAAATTATTACATAAAACAAAAATTAATTGGGGGTCACAGTGGGTTAGTGGTTAAC
This sequence comes from Ictalurus furcatus, assembly GCF_023375685.1. Classification (NCBI taxonomy): domain Eukaryota; kingdom Metazoa; phylum Chordata; class Actinopteri; order Siluriformes; family Ictaluridae; genus Ictalurus; species Ictalurus furcatus. Next base: position 9,090,971 of record NC_071271.1, on the reverse strand, counting down.
ACGTTTGCCTCACACATCCAGGGTTGGGGGTTTGAATCCTGCCTCTGCCTTGTGGGCTCGGAGCTTGCATGTTCTCCCTGTGTTTCGGGGGTTTCCTCTCGGAACTCCAGTTTCCTCGCCCAGTACAAAGACGTGCTGTAGGCAGATTGGTATTTCTAAAATTGTCCGTAATGTGTGTGTGTGTTTGTGTGCCTGATTGTGTCCTGCGATGGGTTGGCATGTGGTTCAGGGTGTCCCCTGCATTCCCTGGGATAACCTCCAGGATCCCCTGCAACCCTGTGTAGTATGAGGATGGATGGATGGACAAATATTAATTCTTTCTTTTTAAAAAAAATTGTAGAGACTACTTACCTTTTTTAAAGCAAAAATGTATGTTTAGTTAAAAATAAAAACAAGTGTTGTTTGTCAGATGTGCATCATGCGCCAGCTCAAAATACGTCAAACGCAATCACACCCTACCTAAACTTAGACATAACTAAGGTCAGTTATATGGCAAGCAGATTTAGCCTAAAGTGCCTCCAACTTTCAATTTTATCAGTTAAAAACTCTCAGAACATTGTTACTAGTAGAAATTCTATTTTGAGATTTCTACTATGACACTTGTCATAATTTCAGGGCAACATATCTGCAATTTAATTTTGACTAGTTGCCACTGATTTAAGTTTTTTACTAGTCAGAAGTCAAACTGTCAACATTAGCAATTTCATCTTTACTAGTAAATATACAAAACACAAATCTCTACCTTATATGACTCATCCATAATGTGCATTCAAGATGTCATTAGTTGTAGAGCTCTAAAATTTAGTTTAAGATATGTGAATAGCATTATGAATTCTATTAAGTACAAGAATAGTTATAGCCCGAACCTAGTTGCCTTTCCTAGCAGGTTAAGATTTTGACCATCAGTGATGTTTTAACAAGATAATGACCCCAGGCATACCATACATGCGAATCAAAAAATGGTTGATCTTGGAGCATTTTGCATACAGATTTGAAACCTATTGAAAAACTGGGGTCTGGCTTGAAGAGGAAAGTCCACATGCACTAACCTAAGAATGCAAAGGAGCTTGAAATGCTTTGAGGAATGGACCAAAATTCTCTAAAATTATTTCCAATATTGTTATCTCCAATTATTGTTAAAATAAGAGGATCAGCATTGTTATTCTCTCCAGCAAAGGCATCGCCAAATATTAATCATGGAGAACCATTAATTGTGAAATTTGCTGAAAAAACAAAAACAACAACAAAAAAAAACCATTGTACTAATTAAGGGATCTTTTGTTCAGCATAAATTATACAGCCTCCCCTTATATTGAAGCTCAAAATATTAATCGGTGCAAATATCCATTTTTGCTCAATTTCCTGAAGCACTAGACAATTAAGACAACATAATCTTGAATAGACATGATTCAGATATGACTAAATCTTGTCACTATGTGTGACAAATAATTCTCTTGACCATATCAAAGCACATTCTCCAAACCCTGTTAAATGGTTTCAATTCTACTGGGGTATTATGATTTGCTCTCTTCAACCGCCTTGCACTTCATGGAATGAATGCTTGCAAGGAGACTAGAAGGGGACATGCTGAGAAGAGGAGGAGGGGGACTGTCAGCTGTAAATAATCAAGGAGCTGGAGGCCAGTGCGAGTGACGTCAAGCATTCCCAAATCACAACACGCTCCCTCTGATCCACCCGCACTACCAATGAACCATACCCTTCTCTTCACATGCCTCCCTCATATTTTCCATCCGGAGCTTATTAATGTCAACGTGCAATTCCTTTACACTCATCCTCCCCAAGGTCAAGGTGTACCAAGGCCACCACACCCTTGTGTTTGTATAACGTCCAGCTAAGCTCTTTTATCTGCTCTTCCTCCGGTGATCAAAATATAACAGATTGAAGGAGAAATTGTCTGCATTAAAAACACGGTTAAGGCTTCGCACTTAATTTGCCATATCATGTTATTAAGCACAGGAAATGTTACTGTCTCACATGCCAGTTGCAGTGACTAAAAATAACTAATGCCGAGTTGATATTGTACAAGAGAACACATACACAATACAGTGCTGTGAAAAAGTGTTTCTTTGGTTTTTGTGTATATCTCATACTAAATAGTTTTAGACCTTCAAATAAAATACAAAATAAAACAAAGGCAACCTGAGTAAACACGTAATACTGTTTTTATTATAATTTTTTTATTGAAGCAAAAAAAGTTATCCAACACCTATCATCAATGTGAAAAACTAACTGCCCCCTTAAAAACTTAAAATCTGGTTGTGCCAACTTTAGCAGCAATAACTGCAATAGCAATAACTCTTTGATAACTGGATATCAGACTTTCACTTACTTCTAAAATTAGGACTTACTCTTATGCTTTGGATCATTCTCTTGCTGCATAATCCATTTGCGCTTGCGTTTCAGCTTACGGACTGAAGACCGGACATTGTCCTTGGGTAGAAAGCAGAATTCATGTTTCCCTCAATTATTGTATTTCCCTCAATTATCCCAGGCCCTGAAGCAGCAAAGCATCCCCACACCATCACACTCCCACCACCATGCTTGACCGTAGGTGTGATGTTCTTTTCTGTCTTCCATACTTTTAACTCATCAGTCCACAGAACATTCTCTCAAAAGCTTTGAGGATCATCAAGGTGTGTTTTGGCAAAATTCAGATAAGCCTTAATGTTCTTCTGGGTTAGCAATGGTTTTCACCTCACCACTCTTCCATGTATGCCATTTTTGCCCAGTGTCTTTCTGATAGTGGAGTCATGAACAGTGATCTTTATTGATGCAAGAGAGGCCTGTAGATCCTTTGATGTTGTCCTTGGCTCTTTTGTGACTTGCTGGATGAATAGTTGCTGTGCTCTTGGAGGAATTTGGGAAGGTTGGCCACTTCTGGGAAGGTTCACTACTGTGCTGAGTTTTTTCATTTGGAGATAATGACTTTCACGGTGGTTTTTTGTTTTTTTCCCCAGAGCCTTTGAAATAGCTTTGTAACCCTTCCCATACTGATGTATTTCAATCACTTTCTTCCTCATCATTTCTGGAATTTCTTTCAACTTTGGCATAGTGTATTACTGGGTACACACAAAGTGCTGAGCCTTTGTTTTATCTTAACAAAATTAGTATGAGATATACACAAAAACAGAAGAAATCAAATACTTTTTCACAGCACTGTTCATTACAATGGCATTAGCATCATCAATAGTCTCTTCATTATTTTTAGTTTCATTATTGTCATAGATTCATTAGTGATTATTTCAGTAATGTAATGTTTTAACCTATCTATCTATCTATCTATCTATCTATATATCTATCTATCTATCTATCTGTTCATCCATCTATCTTATTTGCAGCTCTGTTCTTGTCTCTATTATTCCTGTGGCTTCACTCTTATGTGTAAATGTTCCTCAATGTTCCAGCAGTGAAGAATTACACTGATTATTTCATAATGTCCAAGCAGATGAAACCTGCTTCTCCTATTGTGCAAGCCTTATTACCTTGAAGAGAACATTTGCTCTCCAAATTAGTTTGTTTGTTGTTCTTTTTGTTCCACCCTAATGCACTGCTTCAAAAAAAAAAAAAAGCTCCCGAAGAGCAATTTTCCCTTATTTTACAATGTCATTATCTCAGCATAGTCAAGTGAGTTTTACTTTTGCAAATGGCATGCAGTACTTGGAATAATACAAACGAGTAGTCAGGGATGAGTGGTCTCAGGACTGGCTTGAATTATCCGGTGTAGGAAAGAAACCTCAATGTAATCTTAGTCTCAATGTAAGAATTCGGGAATTGATTATAAGCCGTCTACCCGTTCAGTCCTCCGTATAGATCATGAAGTTGCATGTTCTAATGGGCAGAGGTATTATGCTAGGATTTACCGAACACAGACTGAACGTGGACACCAGTGGTTCTTATGAACATAAACAAAACACATCTGGCTACAAGAACATGCTGCTTTATGATCCAGGGGAAACTGATTGAGTAGGTAATCTCAACAAAGCCACTGAAGATCAAATAACACAGGACTGAAATCATCAAAAAAATGTAAATTACTGATTTAAAAGCCATGCTGTTTGACAAATGGATATTGTATAATTATTCAATATGACTGAAGGCAGAAAGAAAAAGTACAAATTACTTTTCTCAGCAGATGGAAGAAGAAGAAGAAGAAGAAGAAGAAGAAGCCTTTATCTGTCACATATACATTACAGCACACTGAAATTGTTAGGAAGCAGGGGTCAGAGCACATGTTAAGGTGCCACTGGAGCAGAAATGGTTTAGGGCCTTGCTCAAGGGCCCAATAATGGCAGCTTGGAGTGTGATAAGGACCTAAAGAATTTGATTCCAAAACACATTTTGCAAAATTGGGTGACATTTCATTTACATTCTGATAGCTGTCAATAAATTGCATGTTCGGACTACAAACTCCCTGCCCACCGGAACCAACAACTGACGTGGACCGATAACATCCAACCAATCAGGACAAGCAGATCTCTCTATTTGCCTGTCAATCATGTTGCATTCACATAGGTGTTGTGCCATTATAGTGAACACTGAAATACAAGGGTTATATCTTTCCCTTTTCAAAGTTGCTAGTTTCAGCTAACTTCTACTGACTAAACTTAAACAACAAACTAAGTGTGCATACCTATACCATAGAACAGCAAGTTAAAGAGTAGCAAGGAACTCCTCCAACTCCTCTTTTTCCCCCACCCTTAATTTGTATGTTATCAGCAAATTGTTTAGAAGCACACTTGCTTCGCACCTCGAGGGTAGCGGGTTCGATTCCCACCTCTGTCCTGCATGAGTGGAGTTTGCATGTTCTCCTCGTGCTTTGGGGGTTTCCACCGGGTATTCCGGTTTCCTCTCCCAGTCCAAAGACACGCATTGTAGGCTGATTGACATTTTCAAATTGTCCATAGTGTGTGAGCATGTGTGCGTTGGCACCCCATCCAGAGTGTCTCCTGCCTCGTCCTCCGAGTCCCCTGGGGTAGGATGCAGGCTTTGCATGACCCTGTGTAGGATAAGCGGTACAGAAAATGGATGGATGTTTAGAAACAGTCATTTCTCGCATGATCCAGAGCATCACAGGGGAAGAATCTCAAAAAACAATCCCAAATCGTTATAAGAAAGGATTTCAAGTTGGAAGCTAAGAACTCTGAATTATTCATTTCCCATACCACTTTTATCCTACACAGGGTTGCGGAGGAGCCAGGAGCCTATCCCAGGGAACACAGGGCACAAGGCGGGGGACACCCTGGACGCCATCACAGGTCACAATAACACACACATTCACAAGCTACAGACAATCTGGAAATGTCAGTCAGCCTACAACACATGTCTTTAGAGTACCCAGAGGAAACCACAGAAGCACGGGGAGAACATGCAAACTCTGCTCACGCAGGGTGGAAGGCAAGGCAAATGTGCTTACCACTTAGTCACTGCGCCCCTTTGAATTATCTGAGAATGTAGTCTTGTTTTTAGTTGTAGATGTAGTCTCATTATCCATAGTGACAAGTATAAAGTGTGCTATAAAAATCCTTAGCATCTTAAAATGAATATTTTGTTAATGGTATGAAATCTCAGGACGTTTCTTAGTTCAAGTTACTACAGTTAGTGTTTTGGCCTCATGCTTTTTTATTTCGAATAGCTGTAAAATTCAATTGGGCCAGGGTTAAGGTTGCATGGTGTTAACAGCCAAATCTTCATCAACACATAACTTCAAAAAGTATGACAACCTGGTTATTCTTACATGAAGTAAACACATGAATCTTCTCCTTTAACATGTCACAATATACAAGAAACTGTGAGTCACCACAGATTTGCACGTAATCCTGGAGCAGCCACCCTTTACCACCTATAAACAACCTCCAACAATGTTTGGTCTTTCAACCCAGATCACAGAGAACACTTAAGGGCCTGAATCAGACGCTGCATTGGCCACGGTTCACCCCTCGTGTTTATACGGACTCTGAAAATGAGCCGTTATGTTTGTTTCTAGACATGGTGTGGTGTGTCATTTAGCAAGTCTTAGCACGAGTGGAGCCGCGGGTATAACTCACTGACCTCATGTAACCATGTAGGTAGAAGTGTGAAGGTAAAGCTTCAGTTTTGTCATATTGATATTATTGTGAAACACACATCAACTCCACTGTAACATTGTAAGCTTTTTCTGGTTAAACACCTTGACACCTTGAGCAAAAAATATCACGCACCCAATATTTTACCATATCACCTACCTTTACTATATTATGTAGCCTTTGAAAAAGATGGCAGAACGCCACCGTTTATATCAACCATTCAACAAATGTTCATCTTAATAACTCCATACTTTTTAAATTCTGTTGAAATACTATTTGTCTCTTGTAAATGACCAGCAACAGAAAAAAAGTTGATATTTAAAAGATTGTTTGCGTTTCTAGATGTGCATTCAGGGAGCATCACTCATTGCACCATTTAGCTCTGCTGAGTTATTATTACACCTAGTGGTCAAAAATGGAAATTACAACAAGTGCTAATAGAGGCCCATTGGGACACGAACCACGTTGTCCCATGCTAGGTTGAGGAGCAGTGAACAGGACCGTTAATTACAGGGTTGACAGAGTCGCCTTTAGTTATAACTGAGTTAGTTTATAATGCTCTACAGTCACGAACTAGGGTTGCACAGCATACCGGTCCTACTGTGGTATCATGATACTAAAGCTTTAAAATACCGCCGATGCCACTGTATTTTTTTAACATGCCATTGTGTGTGTTGTTACGTCAATACGGTAAGTAATGTCGCATGTGTGGTATTAATACTGTTTTCACTAAAACAACACATCTCACTGCTTTTGCAGAATACACAAAGGTTAGTGACACAATTCTTTACCTTAATCTTCCCTGTTTGTTATTAAACGAGCTAACGTTATGCTAATCACTGTGTGTAAATTCTAAAATTAGCCATGTTTGCTAGTAACCCAGCTAATGTTCCCAATTTTAGGATTTTTTTTTTTTTTTTTTTTTGGGAGTTCGTTTCCAAATTCCAAAATTCCAAAATGTATTCCTAATGAGAGGATCATTCTTAGTGCTCTGAGGGCAATTTCCATTCGCATTTCCATTTCATTAGGCCAATTTTATGATTGTTCTTGAGTTTTTCCAATAGCCAGTTATTCGTTCTCATTAATAAAGTATTCCGAGGAAAATTAGTTTTTGACTGTTTTCATTTATATCTATGCATTTCTGTAAATTTGCTTCATTTTGTAGATTTGAATTAAGAATCAACACAGCACAGCATGGTATCACGATACTATTTGGTATCACTTCAGCTGGTATAGTATCGTAAGATATGTTTATGCTATTGTGACAACCCTACCATGAAGAGCTTGTTTTATTTATGAAAAAAATCGAAGACATTTCTGCAAACAAAGGCAAACTGTGTGCAGACAGTATGTCTATGATGTACAACACCATTTCAGATTTAAGGTGGATTATGGAAAGGATAACGTCCACACATGAGAAATGCGCGTACACCACGGTGACCTTGTTTCTCACACAGGAAAAAAATGAAGAAAAATATGTCTCCTGTTTTCAATGCCAGATTTTTTGGGGTGAGTTTCATGTCTTGTGTTGTTTTTGAGATGTAATTGGGCTGGAAATTTTGCTGAAATCTAGCAACCCTGGTTAATGTTAGCTCTTCTGTGGGTGCCTTGCTGGTGACGGGAGACACACCTGCTATATCGAACACAGCTGAAAGTAGGTACATTTATAACCACTCAAAATGAGCTGCTAGATTGTATGCTGGCTGACTCTTAACTGCCTATTACACACACACACACACACACACACACGCACACATAAAATAGTAGCCTATAGCCTCTTGACGTAACTGAGGCTATTTCGTAATTAATGTCGTACTGTTGTTGCAAACATATCATTTGGGATAACAGACGTGCTGTGCACTTACAGGCACAAACAAAATATGTTTCTCTAGAACACAAGAAGCTTATTTTATTATGTAAGTCACCTCTCATGAAAGTCTTTATACCTTATGAAACAGCATAACAATTTGTCATACCCAAAGCAAAGGTCAGTACTGTGCAGTTACAAAAGCCTCCCCTGAATAGATGATTTTTAACAACAGATGCAGTTGCAGAATTTCATTTTACACCTGCGAGGCAATTGTGGAAAAAAAACCCTTTATCTGCTACCTTTGTATCTATCTTGGATTAAAGGATGTGCTTAATCTTAGTCCCTTATGTGAGGACAAACTTTCTGTGCTCTTTCACTGTATAAGATTGTAAAAAAAGACACACACACACACACACACACACACACACACACACACACACATTAACACAATCATGAGCACCTTGCACACCGCATCCTGTGTAAGTCACCAGGCTGTGAAACTGGTGACGTCTGAGCTTGTCACCTCATGTTCCCATGGTAACCGTCTGGACTTCACTTTGATGTTTTGTTGAAGCAAAAGCATGTGAAAGTGTCTTTAATCATTTAACAGGTGCAGAAACACGGTTTATTAAAGAATAACTGAACAGAGCAATATGTCATATATACACAAATTCGACCAGTATAGAGAGTGCGTATATAGAGTTTTGATCCATGCAAAATTTGTTCCACACACAAGATTAAATAAGCAGGACATGGTTTGGTCATTTGGACAGCACGGATCAGGGAAAATGGAGCAGTCTTAGAAGGGGTTTTCCAATGAATTCATCTAATCTACTCTTGTCACGTTATAACCCTATAACTATTATACATTTATTGCAATATAGAACGGTCTCAAGGAGACAGACAGAGATGATGGGAGACAAAAAGAGAGTACAAATATATGTAATGTGGACATATCATTTTAGAGATGTTTATTTTTAAATTGTATGTGCTGCTACTGCAAGAAACTTATTATAAATCTTTTGACGCCCCCCGCCAAACCATCCATCCATCTCCTATACCGCTTATCCTCCAGGGTCGCGGAGAACCTGGAGCCTATCCCAGGCAGCATCGGGCACAAGGCAGGGTACACCCTGGACAGGGAAGCCCCCCCGCACCCCCCTCCCCTTCAAACCACTGGATTGAATTGTGATTTACTGGTGCCATGAATAAGTGTTTATAAGAAGCTACATTTAATGACCTTTTTAAACAGGTCATTGAGGACAAATTACAAAAGACAATACGTCTCAAATGTGTCCCAAATGACCAAACAGGTCATTACAATTTTTTCAGTTGGTTTTTGACGAAATAGTAAGCCATGCTTAGGGCGCACAGAGGCTTAGTGGTTAGCACGTTCGGCTCACACCTCCAGGGTCTGGGGTTCGAGTCCTGCCGGGGCCATGTGTGTGTGGAGTTTGCATGTTCTCCCTGTGCTGCGGGGGTTTTCTCTGGGTACTCCGGTTTCCTCCCCCACTTCAAAGACATGCATGGTAGGCTGATTGGCATGTCTAACGTGTCCGTAGTGTATGAATGGGTGTGTAAGTGTGTATGTGATTGTGCCCTGTGATGGACTGGCACCCTGTCCAGGGTGTACCCTGCCTTGTGCCCTATGCTCCCTGGGATAGGCTCCAGGTTTCCCCGTGACCCTGAAGAGGAGTAAGTGGTAGAAGATGGATGGATGGATTTAGTAAGCCATGCTTCTTTAGGATATGATACAGATTTTTATCCTTCACATGTAGGTAGTTATCAGCATTCAGAACTTTATTTTGCATTGGGAATTAAAAAAATTTTTTTATTAATGGCAAAAAAAAAAGCTTGGACAAAGTGGAAGTTCAAAAACTTTCCCAATATATCTGAATTCCCCCTACATGCCTTGTAACAAATGAATAATGATCCACTGCTGGTTTATATGTAAACGCTTCATTTGGCACACAGCACTGTGGAATGATGACGATGATATCATCTGTATCTGGTTGCCAAGTATACACAACAGACCCGTGATAAGACAGAGCTTGGGAAACTTTCAGTCAAAAAATTTAAACAGCATACAAGAATTGTTGAATTTGGGCCACTGCAACTGGCTCTTGTGTGTGCTGTGGTCTGGAATCAATTCAATTCAGTTATATCATGGTTTGAACAATAGGTATTGTCCAAGGCAGTTGAGCAGAAATCTAGATCTAGACCACGGCAAGCAAAAACTCCCTTAAATGGATGACGTGTGTGGGATTTTACAGTAAATCACTATCTGCAACTGTATACTGAAAAGTCAAACAGTACTGTGTGTTGAAAGGATGTTCAGTATGAGCATATTGTGACGATTGTTTGAGGTCTGGAATTGTTATGATTACAGAAGCAGTGTAGAGTATCAAGGTTAAATTATCCACTGAAGAAAGTGCGAGACTTGGGAATAAACTGCTTTTAGGAAGTGCAAATATTTAAGGTACAGTAAGGGGAATTATAATATTAAGACACTGTTGTTGTTATTTAATATACCTAAAGTGCACACAGTGGGGTCCATAAGTATTTGGACGGTGAGCAATTTTCCACCGCAATGGATTTGAAATGAAGCGATCACGATGTGATTGAAATGTAGACTTTCAGCTTTAACTCCAAGCAGTGCAGCCTAGAGATTGCTGAGGAAGGTACCGCTTGAAGTACCATGGAAATGGTTTTGGACCTCAATTCCACATGGACATTCTCACTGTGGTTGCTGGGACTATGGTTGCTGCTATGGCCTTGAGACTGCAATTCACACATGCAGTTTTGCACTCAGGTCCCCTTTAGTGAACAGTGGACTAGTTCAAAAAACAGACTTCATGTTAAAAACCATAATGAACTTTCTTTTACTTTCACACTATCCGTTGTTATCCAGACGAGGATGGGTTCTCTTCTGAGGCTGGTTCCTCTCAAGGTTTCTTCCTCATATCATCTTATGGAGTTTTTCCTCGTCACCATCGCCACCGGCTCGCTCAATAGGAATAAATTCACACTTAAAATCTGTATCCTGTGTTTATGTTTCTGTAAAGCTGCTTTGAGACAACGTCCATTGTTAAAAGCTCTATACAAATAAAATTGAATTGAACAAAAATATTGCATTAACCATTTTTCGGTTATCGAGTCCCTCGATTTTCACAGGCTCAAAGGTAATTGGACAAATTAACAATCATGCAAATAAGGATTATTTTTAATACTTGGATGCAAATCCTTTGCAGTCAATGACCACCTGAAGTCTGGAACCCATGGACATCATCAAATGCTGAGTTTAATCCCTTGAGATGCTTTGCCAGGCCTGTACTGCTGCTGTCTTCGGATGCTGCTTGTTTGTGGATCGTTCTGCCTTCAGTTTTGTCTTCAGTAAGTGAAAAGTATGTTCAACTGGGTTAAGGTCAACGGACATTTAAGAACATTTCATTTCTTTACCTTGAGAAGGTTTTGGGTTGTTTTCAATGCATGTTTTGGGTCATTATCCATCTGTACTGTGAAGCACCGTCCTATCAGTTTTGCAGCATTTGATTGAATCTGAGCAGAAAGTATAGCTCTGTACACTTCAGAATTCATACTGCTACTTCACTTCTATCAGCACTCACATCATTAATAAATACCAGTGACTCGGGTCCATTGGCAGCCGTACATGCCCATGCCATAACACTTCCTCCACCGTGTTTGACAGATGATGTGGTATGCTTTGGATAATGAGCTCTGACTTTCCTTCTCCAAACTCTAATCTTCCTATCATTCTTGTATAAGTTAATCTTGCATCAGAATTGGTCAGGGATTTTTAGAGTTTTTGTTTTTTTAAAAAAAAGCAAAGTCTAATATGGCCTTTCTCTTCTTGAGTGTTACCAAGCTTCTGTATTTACATTCATGAAGGTGTCTCTTGATTGTAGACTTTGACAGTCATATGCCTACCTTCTACAGGGTGTTCTTGACATGGCTAGTTGTTGTGAAGGGGTTTTTCTTCACCAAGGAAAGAATTCTGCATTCATCCACTTCAGTTGTATTTGTGATCTTCCAGGACTTTGGGTGTTACTGAGCTCGCCAGTGCATTCCTTTTTTTTTTAAAGAATGTACCAAATTGTTGATTTGGCCACACCTAAATGTTCTGCTGTCTCTCTGATAGGTCTTGTTTTGTTTTTGTTCAGTCTAATGATGGCCTTCTTCACTTGCATCAACTCCTCACTGAACTGCATATTGAGAGTTCCCATGAATAGCTACCTAATGTAAATTCACTTGGAATCAACTTCAGACCATTTATCTCCTTAATTTGTCATGAAATAGTGAGAAAACAGGCCACACCCGGCCATGACGCTGCTAATCAGTCAATTGTCCAATTACTTTTGAGCATGTGAAAATGGAGGGACTCTGTAAAAAAAAAAAAATGGCCATAATTCCTAAATGCAATATTTTTATTTAAGCCCTTGAATTAAAGCTGAAAGTCTACACTTCAATCACATCTTCATTCCTTCATTTCAAATCCACTGTGGTGGTGTACAGAGGCAAAATGACAAAAGTCACGTCACTGTCCGAATACTTATGGACCCAACTGTATATCCACGTCACACTTCAATTTACACACGATGTCTTTTGACTTTGAATTTATAAATATTTATAAACAAAAAAGTATGTATTCATCATAAGTATAAACAAAGACATATTTTAAAAATGAAACTGATAAGGGAAAAGAATTCCGACACCACAAAATAACATCATCAGTACATTGTTGCAAAGCTGATGGCAACTTCAGTTAAAACTGTATCAAGTAATTAGGTTTTGCAGCATTGCGGTTCAGTTTTGGCCATTACTCTTGGCAAATCATCTTCAATTCCCCATTTAACAAAGTTTCCTCTGATGGACTCGCAGTTTCAAAATCCTTGATACATTTTCAACAAGATTCAAGTCAGGATATTGGCTAGACCATACAAGGCCTTCTTGAGTTATTTTGGCTTTATATGTTTGGGATCACTGTCTTGTTGAAAAATCCATCTTCTCCTCAGGTCCAGTTGCTTGGAGTATGAGATAAAATTTTCAATTTATCTTGCACTCCCTTTCACTCCCATGTTCCTATTTCAGGTACTTTCATTATTTAACTTAATACCCATGTGAGTAGTGTGAATTGGGAATAAAGGCTGGTTAGGATCAGACCAACAGTGGAAGTGTCACACTTGAAGACCGGCTGTAAGGACGTGTCACACTTCCTATCGTTGGCCCACCATCATTACTCAGCATCTCATACCCATTTTCTAATTCATTGCACCAGAACAGGCCTCATTAATGCTCAGCCACACACACACAAAAATTTGTATATATTGCTGCTCGCATCCCTCATCATGTAGAATTCAAAAGAGTTAGATAAATTCCATCATTTGACATGAGAATAATAATAAATTATAAATATTATGGGTATTTTCACTTCTACATCACTTGGAGTTACATCCCATCCAGGTTGTGTTCCCGGGATAGGCTCCGGATGCACCATGACCCTGACCTGGATATGCAGTTAGTTTAAATTTTGTGATACATTGTGATCACTTTTAGCCACAACGACCATCTCCAATGATTACATCCAAAAAAAAAGCCCGCTCTAACACACACGACTATGACTCATTATTCTTCTAGGAACTGGGTTTATGAGAGCTTTAAAACCAAATTGCTTAAAAGTAAAGGAGCTCTGCAGGACCCATGTCACTTTACAGTTTATTTACACCTCCAATAGTGCTGAAAAAGTATCAGTGCTTGATCTCTTTATATTTGGAGTGACAGATTCATGAAGTGTGCACTTGAACAAGTCAGCCCTAATAACAAAAAACAAACAAAAAAACCTGACCAGTGCGGCTTTTTCCTTAGAGCAGCGAAGCCTGCGATTGCGCATTTCACTAAAAAGACAGAACAAAATGATCACTCTTAATTAAAGCTGGCTGTGTGTGTCATTTGATTTGCTTCCATCTTAGGATCATGTGATAATCTGCTGTTTTGTGTTTCTGTGCCAGGCACTTTAGAAATGGCCAGTGTTCTTTACCATGGACACACAATGTTCTCTGGACAACGTGTGTTTACACGTGAAAGTGGGAACCAGTGATCCGGATAAAGGACCGTCACAACACACAGCCACAGCACGTACAGCTCTATACACGCTTGACGTGAGATCCCAAAAACAAAAATTGGAACATGCAAAAAAAAAAAAAAAAAAAAAAAGCTGGACATTTGTCCACTCTGCTGGACATTTGCATATGCATCAAGTTCAACTTACAAAGATTCTGATAATTATATACAAAGAAGGGTGCACATAGTAAAGGAAAGCTTTCCAGCACTGGAAGTGCAGAACAAATATCTTTCCCTAATAAAAAGTAGATTAAACTCAAGACAGCTGAACAACAAATTAATCAGGCACACTGTCGAATGGAGACAGAATGGAGGAACAGTGCAACAGCGCTACCTTCTGGATGTTTTCGTCTCTTTAATGTGCCAATATAGCATTCCTATTCTTGATCAGATGCCAGTCCATTGCACACACACACACACTCACACAATATCACACACGGGGCAAACTTAAGGAGCCAAAACCATCTGTGTGTGGTAACCCAAGCTCAAGATCAGAACTGGAAATCCTGGAGCTGTGAGTCGGCAACACTACTACCCTCTGTGCCGTCGTATCGAGGTACGTTCATGCATACAGCAACTCGCAGCGACAAAGGGTCCAGAGACCATTCATTTTCAATGGTGACTTCTGGCGACATGAGCAACAGCGACCGCTGGTGACTAGATGTGGGCGTCTCCAGCAACACAACAACACTGAGAAAAGTTTAACTTTGTGCAAAGTTGGAGCAGCTTGGTGCAGCAACTACCAATGGGAGTGAAGACAGCAGAGCGCACTTGATCCGTGACTCGCCATGCTGCCTGCGAGTCTGAATCGTTTCGTGGTCCCAGACAGTGCCGGTGATAGATGTCTGCAACGGCAAAAAGCATGGCCTAAAATGCTCTATTTTGCTGCATTCTTTTTCAAATTTTGCAAAGCAAATTTTTTTTTTTTGCGGAAAACGACTCGAATTGGCGAAATCGCAATTGCACGAAATTGTTGTGTCTTTCGCAGTGATGCTCTTGGGAAATGAGACCTTTAAGCTGTACACGTGTTCAACACACATGAATCAAAGAGGGCGTTGACTGAATGTGCGTTGTGATGACATGTCACATGACGCGTCTTGGCCCCAAATCTGTGCTCGTTTTGAAAAACTGCAAGATTCTCTCAATATTGCGGAGTTTATTCGATTTTGCGTTAATTTCTGCGATTGCAAAATCACAAAATCCTTGGCGGAGTGACACACTGCTTCTCCTTCATCTTGTAGGATATGATGCACGGGTGGCTGGGACTCAGGTGGTACAGCGGGTTGTCCATTAATTGTAGGGTTGTCCACTAATCGATTCCCAGCCCACATACCGAAGAGTCCTTGGGCAAGACACTGAACCCAAGTTGCTCGCAATGGGCAGCTAGCGCCTTGCAAGGCAGCTCTGCTACCACTGGTGTGTGTGTGTGTACGGGTGAATGAGAAACAATGTAAAGCGCTTTGTAGACCCGCTAAGATTCAAAAAAGCGCTATATAAGTGCAGACCATTTACCATACATACACTGGTAAATTTTATATACAAATGGTCTCCCCTCCAGAATGTTTAATTTTTGCCCCAAGAAAACTGATTTGTTGTCAAAAAATGGAATGCTAGTGATCAGTGCACACTGATCAATGTAACTATGGCAACCAGTAGTAGAAACGCCTTGTGGTGACTTCATAGTACAGCGTCAGGCAGCTTGTGGACATAAAATCATGTGAGAACGTAGCTAAAACGATGAAATAAAAGCACACAACACACTGATTCATCTGAAGCCCAAATGGTCTTGGGTATTTCTATTATCTTCCATTTGGGAGTTAAATACCTGAGTTTCGGTTTAAAAAATAGTTTCATCAAAAATCTATACAAAAAACTACAAAGCATATACAACCACGTGTCTAAATCGTTAAAAATAATATAAAATCATTTGCATCACATAGTTACAAAAAAGATCTATCAAGTGTCCAGTTGGTCCAGATCGGACTGCGCGCTGATGGAGGTAATTGACATCGATGAGTGAACGATTCAAATTCTTCAAACTGAATGACTGAACAGTGAGGTTCATGATATAG
This sequence comes from Ictalurus furcatus, assembly GCF_023375685.1. NCBI lineage: Eukaryota > Metazoa > Chordata > Actinopteri > Siluriformes > Ictaluridae > Ictalurus > Ictalurus furcatus. The sequence goes on along the minus strand of NC_071271.1, from coordinate 9,074,868 downwards.
TGCGTCAGTCCTCAGAGCTATCCTCTGATTTCTCTTCATTCGCTGCTTTCCAGTTCTTCCGTTTTTTCCTTTCAGGCTCTGTTTGTGTGTCTATTACAGTTCCGTGTCTTTTCCTCCGCGTCTTTTCTCGCCCTCTGTCTGACTCGCAGTCGTCTGTGCTGCTGTCCGCTTCCGTCACTTTGTGTTTGTGTGCCTTTTTCCTGCGGTGTTTGCTTTTACCGCTTTTCCGCTTCCTTTTGGCACCGTTTGTGGCGCTGCTGTCTGACTCTGACCCTTCAGTCCTCTGCTTCGTTTTCTTTTTTTTCTTCTTTCGCTTAGAGGATTTCTTGGTCTTCTTTTGTTTCTCAGTAGACGTTTTGTCCTTGCCGTTTCTTCTGTGTTTTGCATCATCTGTCTCTCTGGGTTAAAGAAAAAGTACAATTTACAAACATCAAATAAATAAATAAATAAATAAATAAATAAATAAATAAATACACACACACACACACACACATATATATATGTTTAAATAATCGCATATTTCAAATTACGTTGAACAAATAACTCTGGTATTACACTACATAATATTAACCAGGCTTAGGGAGTAACGGAATACATGTAACGTGTTATGTAATCAGGATACAAAATAACTGTAATCCGTTACAGTTGAGTTATGTCAAAAAACAAAGTAATCAAATTACAGGCACATTTTGTAAAAAATTGGAATACCTATCAGGATTACAATTTTTTACAAATTAAAAAGAAAGAAATTCATATTTTTCGGACTGTAAAAAAAAAATCATTCGCCCGGGATTTCTACATTTGAGAAAATGTCCAGGATTCGGCTTTAGTTTCATTTTGATGTGTTTATGGTCTAATACTGCATCACGTGTGCGCATGTTTGCATTGCTTTAACCCCTCTCTGTAATTCCCGCCTTCTCGCACTCCAATTAGTCGATCATAAAAGGCTTGCAGCAACTACTGGCCAAATTCCTGCCTCTCAACCATTAGCCTTCTCTCAGTGAACACGTGAAGAACAGTTGTTTGACAATAGCAGCAAATGACAGCTGCGCTGAGTCAAAACAATGATCCATATAAGGTCATTTTTAATTTCATGTTATCACGTTGATTCGTATTACATGGCCATTCAAATATGTAAATGATGGCAGAAGGTAAATTCGTGGCATCTGAAATTTAATTTTATTCCACTGACATTCAAAAGAATGTAGGAAAAAATGTAAACCGTGGGCAGAGTGAAAGTAATATATATATATATATATATATATATATATATATATATATATATATATATATATATATATAGTTATGTGATGCTAATAGTGTGTCTTTTTCAGTGTATTAAAGTTTGCATTCATAGTAGCACTGTTTTGAATGCACTTTTTTTTTTTAGCTTTTTTTGCAGAAAACTACTCGAATTAGCGAAATCGTAATCATGGTCTTTCGCAGTGATGTTTGTTGGTAAATGAAACCTTTTAGCTGTACTCATGACACAAGTGAATCGAAGGCTTTGGCTGAATGTGTGTTGTGATGACATCACATGATGCGTCTCGGCCCAAATCTGTGGAAAATCTGCTCAATTGCGGAAAATTTCAAGTTCCTGCAAATATTGCGGCATTTAGTTGATTTTGCATTAATTTCTAAGGCCGCAAAATCTTGGAGGGACTAATCATTATTTAACCCTCTTACCCCGTACGGCCGAAAAACCGGCTTGCCCATCTTTGATCTATTCCCGTAAGGACGATATACCGGCTTGGTCGTCCATGCCAAATCCCCGTAAGGCCGATATAGAGGATTTACAGTGTAAACGTTATCCCCGTAAGGCCGGTGTACCGGCATTACTCTGCTATGATTCCTTACTTATTTAATTATTATTTTTTGACCCGGAAGGTTGATGACGTCACAATGTGATTACGTTATTACGCCGGCAGTACGATGAAGCTCATCCAAGCATGAATATTGGTGTAATAGTAGAAGTGAACTAAAAATGCCAAAGCGAAAAGCTAATCGTGTTCCAGCTAAAGTTACACCTACAGTGAACACAGGTACATCTAAAACAGTGAAAAAAAAAGAAAACATACACAGTCACACAGGCGAGAGCGAGGATTCTAGAAACCGAAACTGATAGAGATGCAATCTCTCCTGATTCAGACCCTGATCTGTCTTCATCTTCAGCATCAACCAGTGCGACTGACACTGCAGGGGTCTGTAGTCATAACCTGACCATCTCTGTGCATTCATGAAAACACTACCTGCTGGTCTGATTATCACCAGAAACTTGACTTTTGGCGCTAAAATGCATTTATTTATTTATTATTTATAAAGGCATGGACCACGCCGATGCTCGTATGGTACTTCTAAAAGAGTATAAGGATTTTAGCGAGCATTTTTTCGTCATTTCTCTAGTTAAGAATTGTGCTCTAAGTTTAGTAAAAACATTGAACTGCTTCATTTTCAAAGTAATATTACACAAATACATTATTATAAGTTGTTTCAAGGCCTAAAAATGTTAAAATTAAAATGTTGATTTTGGCCCAGGGTTGGCGTGCTGTTTCTCTGGGGAATATAGGGTTATGGGACATAATACTGTGGGAACTTAGGGGTAAGAGGGTTAAATAAAAGAATGTCTTGCAGATTTAAAAAAAAAAAAAAAAAAAAAGTAGGCTTGAACCTATCAGCAAAATGTGTTTGGTTGCATATTCAGTAGCTTGCAAAAGTATTCAACACCCCTGAAACTGATCAGATTTGTCTGAATAACAAATGGTAAATACAATCCTTCTATTCTCTGTTTTTATTTATCAGGGCCTAAATAACAACTGTGTGGTCCTCACCAACTGGTTTTGGAGAAATACTGGCCCACTCTCCTTTACAGCTCATTGACATTTGAGGACATTTATTTATGCGCAGCTCTCTTAAGATCCCATCACTGCATCTCAATGGGGTTAAGGTACTTATTTTTACCCCACCTGGTTTCTGAATGTTGGGTTTACTTTTTGGAAAAAATGACTACATATTGGTACAATTGTTATTTAGGTCCTGATAAATAAAAAACAGACTTGAAGCTTGAATGGATGGAGGAAAATACAGAGGAATATTACAAGAGAAGCTGCTTCAGTCTGCTAAAAAAAAATGTTTTTTATAAAGTTTGGGAGAAACACCTGTCATCAGCACAAAGGTCCAAAACACAAGGTCAAAGCAATGCTGGAGTGTTTTATATATATTTATACATATGGTGATTGTTCTACAGTGGCCAAGTCAAAGTCCAGATCTGAATCCTACTGTGTGGGACTGTTTAAAAATTGCAGGAAGAATGGGTGAAAATTCCTACCAAACAGTGTGCAAAGCTGGATACTGTGACAAGGCTTTACTATGCAAAGCAGAAGCCATACATCAACATTGTCCAGAAGTGCCATCGACTTCACTGGGCTCTGTCTCATCTGAGATGGACAGTAGCACAGTGGAATCGTGTTTTGTGGGCCGACGAGTCAATATTTAAAATAGATTTTGGACAAAACAGCCGTTGTGTTCTCCAGGCCAAGGAGGAAAAGGACCATCCAATCTGTTATCAGCATCAGGTCCAAAAGCCAGCGTCTGTCATGGTATGGGGGTGTGTCAGTGCCCATGGCATGGGTGTGACATCTGTGAGGGCATCATTAATGCAGAAAGATATGTACACATTTTGGAGCAACATATGCTGCCATCCAGAGCAGGACAACACCAAACCACATTCTGCCCTGATTACAAGCGCATGGTTGCATAAGCAGAGAGTGCGGATGCTAACATGGCCTGCCTGCAGTCCTGACCTGTCTCTGATTGAGAATGTGTGGTGCATTATTAAGCGCGGAATAAGGCAACGAAGACCTGTACAGTTGCGCAGCTGAAGAAATATATATTAAAAAAATTAGTAAAAAATTGAGCCAGATTGAAAGCTGCATACCCATGAGCTGAATTAAAATGACTTGACTCTTACCTGTCGGATTGAAACTCCTCTGGATAAAGCTCCTTAAAACCACTATGTCCCCATCTGATAAAGTCAAATCAAATTAGTAATTCATGCGGTAATTACAGGACTCATATAATCTAAATACATTGCAAATAATAATTAATAGCTAGGCATAGCCACTAACCTGTCTGGATCATTGGCCTCAAATTCATAAAGTTTTCGTGTCCAGTAACGAGCCTCTCGCTCATCTCTCTCAGAAAGACATGCTCTTTCACCAAGCCTGCCACGTGCGGGCCCTTCTGACTCTTTCAGATATCGGTCACAGTGCATGCTGCTTCTAAAAAACAAAAACAAAAAACAGGATGGCATCAGGTACTAGCTGAAATTCACAGTGTCTAGCGGCAAACAAAGTGGACTTGAACCTTGTGCTCCAGCTGTGCTTTGATTCACGAGGTGACGAGGTCTTCCGCTCCATGTCCCTTAGCTTCCACATCTCTGACTCCTCCTGTATCTGCAATTATACAGCACACAACATAAAACAGGGATTTAAAAAATAATAATTGTAAAGAAAAATTACACATATGTGAAAGTAAGGAGTCAAACGTAAACTTGATTAAAGATTTAAAACGTACTCATGCACATTCACTACTATTCATTTTAACTGAAAAAAGTTAGCAAAACATATTTTAACAATAAATATTAATCTGAACTAAAACTACATGTCAGATCTTTTTTTTTCCTTTTCCTGTCTTTTTTTGAATGCATGTAGCACACATTAGACTAACATGCAGTTATTTTTCAAAGATCATCACATCTGTAAGTGATGCTCTTATCATCTCAAAACTGGACTATTGCAACGCACTACTCTCAGGCCTCTCAGCCAGCTCCATCAAACCCCTTCAGATGATTCAGAATGCAGCAGCACGCCTTGTCTTCAACCAGCCCAAGAGAACCCATGTCATACCCCTCTTCATCTCCCTCCACTGGCTTCCTGTAGCCGCCCGCATCAAATTCAAGGCCTTGATGCTCACCTACAAGACCTTGTCTGGAACAGCACCCTCCTACCTCAACTCTCTCCTGAAGGCTTACATTCCCTCTGCTATCATTAACGACTAACGCTTAGTAGTGCCTACTCAGCGTGGCTCAAGGACCCTTTCAAGAACCTTCACACTAACTGTCCCTCAGTGGTGGAATGAACTTCCAACCTCAATCCAGACCGCAGAATCTGTCACTATCTTAAAAAAAAACAGCTAAAGACCCACCTCTTCCGTGAACATGTAACCAACCCCTTAAGAAAAAAAACTTTACTCTGGCTCCTACACCTCTACTCTGCACACTTTGCTTCTTCTAGAACTCAATTTAAAGATCTTGTATGGTAGCACTACTTGTATTGTTCTCTGCTTGATATATCACTTTGCTTGTATTTTCTCATTTGTAAGTCGCTTTGGAGAAAAGCGACTGCTAAATGAATCAATGTAAATGTAAATAAATGTAAGTCATTCTGTATATGCCATACATGTACAATATTGGATTATGGTTTCCATACAACTGTTACGAATATGACTGGATGTTTTAAGTAAGGAATAAAACACAACAGGGCGTACAGTTATAGGAAACTATCAACAACAGGGCAGTATGACCTGTTACTACCCAGAAGCAGATTATTTTAACAGCACACACTGAAGTGTTTTATATAAACCTATACCACAGCAATTTGCAAAGAATTATGATTTTAGTTATTAAAGAATGACACCATACTTTAATAATAATACATCAGCAAAACAAATCAGTTTCTGTTAGAATCAACAATTCAACTCTGGCACAAAGAATGTGCCTAATCAACAATTTTGGTACATTCTTAAAAAGTAGGAATGCACTGGCGAGCTCAGCAACACCAAAAGGCCTGGAAGATCACGGAAGCAAACTAAGGCGGATGAATACAGAATTCTTTCTGTGATGAAGATAAAACCTCTTCACAAAATCCAGCCAAGTCAAGAACACACTGGAGAAGGTAGGCATATCATTCTCAAAGACTACAATCAAGAGACGCCTTCATGAATGTAAATATATGCAGTTTACCTCGAGATGCAAACCACTGGTCACACTCAAGAACAGAAAGGAAAGGCCAGATTAGACTTTGCTTTAAAATTTTTTGTTTTTTTTTAAAAAAAAAGCCTGCCCAGTTCTGATACAAGATTAACTTGTACCAGAATGATAGGAAGATCAGAGTATGAAAAAGATGAGGAAGGGATAACATCATCCATCAAACACAGTGGAGGAAGTGTTATGGCACGGGCATGTACAGCTACCAATGGACCTGGGTCACTGGTGTTTATTGTGACTGCTGATAGAAGTAGCAGGCTGAATTCTGAGTTCCTGTTATAGCTGCTATAACGAGCTATTCCTTCACAATGCCTCTTCCCTCCCCCACTCATCTCTTTAAGTTAATAAAACAAAAACACCTTCTATCAACAATTAAGACTTTACTATTTTCTATTACACAATTCTCTGTAAATAACTTACTATAGAAACAACAATGCACGAGAACAAGGGCACTAATAAAAACCTGCGATTTGAATTACACCCAGCATCAACCAAGCTGCTGTTGGAGAAAATAATCAGCACCTTCTGACCAATCAGAATCGAGAACTCACCAAATTAATTATTCAAATAAATTAATAAATAAACAATAAGCTAAAAATGCACAGAAAATGAACAGATTGATTGATTTGACAGCCAGGCAGATGATAAGAGGAGTATTTGATCTTTGAGGTTCAATAAAAGGAATAAAGATTATGTCGCCCCCCCAATTAACCCCTCCCCGACCCACCACTAAACAAGACCTGGGTGAAATGTTTCAGATAAAGTACAAATTCCTTAAAATGACTCATAAGTAAAGTAGGAAGTACTGATTTTTTTGGGTGCTTTCTCATCTATTATAGGACATATCAGCATTATTTCAGCCCAAATACAAAGATAAGGGAAACAACAACAACAAAGAAAGAAATAAAAGTGTGGTGTTGATGACGAGCCTTGTTGTGGGCGTCAGTGTGTCTGATGACATTGCGAAGCAGCACTTTTCCCACAGGAACCTTCGCCATGATTGCCTACAATCAAGGAACAAAGAACCACATATTCAATGTTCTGTCACATTTCATGACGACAACAACAACAACAAAAAAAATGAATGAACAACAAGGACACTTCATGAGGACTTCTAATAAAGTCTTTTAGTGTGAATCCCAATAAGGAGCTATTTCAGGTCCACACAAAGCACAGACATTCTGTTAAACACTTTTGATAATACTGACATTTATTTAAAATATCTGTATTTCTATTAAATTTCAAAACATGACAGAGAAAGCTAGTTTGTTTTACAACCTCTAGTACCTTAAAGAGATATTTGAGCACACAGGCTGAATCCTAAATGACTGACACACACTTCCTCAGATCTTCTGTAGTCCTTGTCTATTTAGAACCGGCGGTAGCTGCTTGTTTTGCTAATTTCTCCACATGCTAATAACAAGCTCTTTGTCTGTCTGTCTGTCTAAATAAACTCCATACCATTCGCACACATTATCATATACATATAGGACACGTTAATTATTAAACAAATACAAACATGAAGTTGTCTTCGTGTTTACCTACACAAGCTGGAAACCACCGAGCCTTTACGTTTCAATACAAACTTCGTCTTTTTCGTCTTCCTTTCTGGTTTAATGGCGGTTGACAAACGACATATGTGGTAAAATACCGCCATCTGCTGTGCTGGAGGAAGTAGCATCAGTCAGAAGGTTTACATGGACAATAATAATCCAATATTAACCCGATTAAGAAAATACTCTGATTAAGAAACTACCATGTAAACAGCAATTTTTTATAACCTTAATCCGATTAAAGTCATATTCGAAGTAAACACAAATCAAATTAAAACGTGGAGTATTCCTGTTTTAGTCACATTATCGACGTGCGTTACAGACATGTACACACCTTAATCACACTGTTAACATTGTGTGGGAGTTTTCACCACATTTTGCAACAGGACACGATCACACACGGCAGTGCTCAACCGTTTTACGGCAAACAAGAGACCATGGCTACGTCCAAAACCACGTACTTATCTGCTATATACTAGGCGAAATACACGTATCTCAGCTACTATATAGTAGGTAAGTACGCAGTTTCGGACGCAGCCCACGGCTTCAAGCAGTCGTCCATTTGCACGTACAGCATGACAATTAACTGCACTTGAAGCGTTCATAAAAATAAAAAATGAAACACCCAAAACTGTATACGGTACCATAACGAAGATGAACGGTATGACGATACATGAAATTCTGGAAGGAACGTCGGACGGCGTGGGGTGAGGATGTAATGATGTGTGCTGTTAATCAATCTATGTTCTATAACATGTACAATGGGAACATGAAAGGAATATAAAAGCAACTCATGTAAAGACCTTAATCACAATATTATCTTACTCAGAATAATGTCAATAATTAGATTACTGCCGTCCATGTAAACGTAGTCTATGACTTTAGCCAGATTAACGTAATGTCAAATTCCAGAACGTAAGGGAGTTGAGGACGGATACAATAGCAGTAAAAGACTATAGTAGAGAGACAGGCAGACAAATCCAAATCAGTAATCCAAAGCGTGGTCCAAAAACATACAAAGGGTCAGGTGATCGGCAAACAGGCATAAATAGGGTGAGGCAATAATCAGAGACAAGAAACAAGGTCAGAGAACACTGAAACGAAACAAGAAACAAAGAACAATCACTTGGTATGAGATAAACTCAATGCTACACAAAGTCACAGTATTTGAACAGTCTCTTATATACTGTGGTGTGAGTTTGTGTGAGATTGGAAACAGGTGTGTGTGATTAGAATTCCGGAGAAGGTGAACGTGTGAGAAGTGTAGTCCATGGTGGCCATGTTTGTAGGCCGCAGTGCAGGATGGGAAATGTAGTCACTGGTTTGCTGTGACATGACAGGTAATCAGAAATCGCTGTTTACATGGTAGTTTCTTAATCAGAGTATTGTCTTAATCAGGTTAATATCGGATTATTGTTGTCCATGTAAACGTAATGAGTGTGGAGAGGCAGTCACTTCATCCATCCATTCATTCATTCATTCATTGGCTATGTTGACATGCACATCAAGATTCTGATATTAACCAGAATTTGGCGATATTCTGATTAGCATTGAGTCATGTAAACGCCACAATCCGCTTGCCCGATTCAGATTAAGACGATATTCTGATTCCCCAAATTCTGATTCGCACCCCTGGATTATGCCTGGTTGTAATCGGAAATGTGTTGCATGTAAACACCTTATTCAGAAAATCCGCTGAAAGGAGAAATATGAGCATGCTCAGTCTGCAGGGAATTGTGGGTGCTAACAGATACTTAGCTGTAGGCTAGGTATTTAGGAATGGCAACTCAAGGCATACTTACCAACCATTTAGACATGAATATTCACAAATATGACCACAACCCTAATATAGACCTTAAACGAAATTTGATGTGCATATAAACATAGTTATTATTAATTTATTCATTCACTCATTCATTTTGGCTTAGTGGTTAGCACGTTTGCATCGCATTTCCAGAGCTCGAGATTCAATTCCCACCTCCACCCTGTGTGTGCAGTGTTTGCATGTTCTCCCTGTGCTTTGGGGTTTCCGCCAGGTACTCCAGTTTCCTCCCCCAGTCCAAAGACATGTACTGTAGGCTGATTTGCAGCTCTACATTGTCCATAGAGTGTGAGTCTGTGTGCGATTGTGCCCTGTGATGGATTTGCACCCCGTCCAGGCTGTCCCTCGCTTTGTGCCCCCAGTCCCCCGGGATAGACTCCGGGTCCCCGAGACCCTACGTAGGATAATCGGTGCAGAAAATGGACAGATGGATGGATGGATGGAACCACGTGAACCACATGTCCAAGACTGAGAGTCTAAGGAGGAGCTTCTTTCCTGAAGCTACCAGAACCTGAACTCTATATTAGGCTTGCTGTGATAGCTGGTGTTCCCAGTGTTCAGGCCGCACACCGATTACATCACTTACCCACTACGGCACCTCCCTCACTGTCATTTTTCCTTTTTATAGTAGTAAAAATCATTTAGTTCAGTTACAATAGAAAACTGAACACAAATGCTCAATTCAGCATGAGCCAAGTCGCAGCACAGACCAGCAGGAGTCAGATTTCATTTATCACGTAACGAGAGTGATTCGAGCTGACTGACAAGACTATGGCAGAAGATTTGGTTTTGAAAGTTCTATGTTTAATATAAGCGAGTTTGTCATTGTACTGTTTTGTAGTTGTTGTAGTTAAAAATAATAATGAACCCACCATTCAAGCAATTGCCGCCCCCAAATTGCCACTAAATTGAAAGCAAAATGCACCCACACAACCACCCCCGACCCGGTGATACCGGTATTAACAGTGTTGTCACACATTGATTAACCGTCACATCTGTCACATCCCTACTCTATCTCTCTCTCTCTCCCTCTCTCTCTCTCTCCCTCCCTCTCTCTCTCTCTCCCTCCCTCTCCCTATATATATATATATATGTGTGTGTGTGTGTGTGTGTGTGTGTGTGTGTTGTGTTATTGGGTGTGTGGGCCTGTGTGTGTTGGTGCACAACTCTAATCTCAATCAGACGCCCTGCACCAACACACATAGGCACCCACACAATTAATGTATGACAACACCGGTAATACCGGTATCACCGGGTCAGAGGGGCGTTTGTGCGGGTGCACAACCGCCCCCCTGACCCGGTGATACCGGTATCACCTGTGTTGTCACATACTGATTAACCGTCACATCTGTCACATCCCTACTCTCTCTCTCTCTCTCCCTCTTTCTCTCCCCCCGCCCCTATATATATATATATATATATATATATATATATATATATATATATATATATATGTGTGTGTGTATATATATATATATATATATATATATATATGTGTGTGTGTGTGTGTGTGTGTTGTGTTAGTGGGTGTGTGGGTGGCTGTGTGTGTTGGTGCACAACTCTAATCTCAATCAGACGCCCTGTGGACCTTTCTGACAAGTTTTCTTAAAAAGTGCACCTCATATTCGTATCTGTAATTATATTTGTTTAGAACACATTATGCTCTTGGAAGACAGTGCATATAAAGGTTGTAGGTGCCACCCCTCATCTGCAAAAAGAAGTACGTATCATGCCTTTAAGCTCCTCCTGAAGCTGTCTTGACTCAAATTAAATGAATACAGAGGAAACTATTTTACAACCCTACTTACAATCCTAAGAGTTGGAAATTCAGACTCTGATAGATGCTGGCTAGGTCATTAATGTGAACATTGAAGCAGTGGAGGGACAGCGAAAAGCCTTAGTACTGTATCTCCCACACCATTTAGTCAATCATAAGAGGAAGGATTGTATGGGTTTCAAGTGCTCATTTGAATGTAATGGGGCAACCTCAGTAAACTCCTCCTTCCATCCAACCTTAGACACTTCCCTCCTTGGTGTGCTGCTGGAGTTATTAAGCATGCGCTGGTGATGTTGATGGTATGTTTCATCAAACCCACCTTTTGCCAGAAGACAAACCTCATGTGGGGGGACTTGGACAGAGATAAGGCATTGTGCGGCCAAATTTATTTGACCAACAAACTAGTGGTTACACTATTGGACCTCTTAGCCATGGAAAGTTTTGAACTGTGGTTTGAACTAGTATTGCCACCTCACAGCTCCATTGTCTCTTGTTTGATCCTTAGCTCACGTTACTGTCTGTGCCGGTGCTTCTGTTGGTCCTAGTTTAATCGTTTTGTTCATGTTTTTATCCAGGCAGAAACTTCAGTCTTAGGACTGTTTCACACTGGATTCATAAGGAGAGCAGAAGCAGAGCACTTCCGCGATCGTTTCGCCATGGAGTCTATTTTTGCTGCGCTGCTCATGCTAAATTAAAGTGGCAATGCATTGTGCTCTCTCATCATAGCAGAGTATGCTGGCGATCATAAACAAAAGCAGGTCACAGGTACAACAGGGGTGGTGGGAGGAGTGCACCTGAAAAAGGCAACATAATGGATGACACTCTTCTCATTGTCAAGGTGGAGAAACACAGAGTACTTAACGAACTTAGCCACTCCTGTATTCGTGGTACACAAGCCATGGCTGAGGTGGTATGGACATGTTCTACGAAGTAGTGAAGACTCAGTAGCCAAAATAACACTAGCACTCAGCCCAGAAGGCAAGTGGCTGCATGGAAGACCAAACAAACGATGGCTAGATCAGATAAAGGAAGACAATGTCACCAAAGTGGATGCAGTAGACTGTACAAAATGGAGGCAACAATGCAGAAAAACTAACCGTGTCACTAAGCAGGAAAACACCTGGGCTGGACAAAGAAGGGAAAAAAGATCATGCTGATCATGAGCACCAGCAAATAAAAGCTCATGTGTGTTCTTACCCTGAGTCTGCTGTGTTCTCTGAGCCGTGTGCTGCTGGAATTGTTCCAGATATTATTGATTTCCAGGAAACCATCAGTTTCTAATGTTATCATGACACCCACAAGTTTCTCAAACTTTGCTGTGGTTTTTGTTTGAGTATTTTTTGCAGATTTTAAAATAATTGCAGTAAACATGACAAAATGAACGTGCCAAAACAAAGGCGAAAAATGAAGTGGTCTGAGTACTTCCTGATTGCTTTTTTATGTCTATAATTACTTCATGCTCTATATATTCATGAGCATGGTTGGGAGGGTTACTTTAAAAATGTATTGCATTACACTTACGAATTCCTTTGTGAAAAAAAAAATGTAATCGGTAACGTAATCCAGGTATAACAATAGGAAAGTAATGTAATCTGATTATTTTTGGATTACTTGTCATGTATCAAGAAACTCTGGACTCCACTTCCCATCAGCCACTGCACTGCACTAGCTGTCACATGACCACCTGCACCTGACTCACGTTTTGTTAATGAGCACTCGTGTGTATATATAGTCCTTGTCCGCGCTGTTTGTGGGTCTTTCGTTGTCCTAGACTCTTCTTGTTTATGTCATGCCACGGTGTTATTCCAAGTTGTCTTAGTGTCTTTGTTTCATAGTATGTTTGTTTCAATAAATGTCATTATCTGCACTTGCTTCTGGCTCAACCTCGATTCGTGACAGAACGAAAGACCCCTCATCAGAAGCAGCAGATCACCAAGATGGATGCCTGGTTTGCAGCATATGTGGAGTAGTATATAGAACTATTGGAGCAGGGAAGAAGGACAGATGAACTGCTCGCTCAGAATAACCGCATGCTAGGCCTGCCCCAGCTGGACAGACCATGCACCAGGCCACACCCGGTGTTCATAAAGGACTACGCCAAGTCTACCGACTCGGTCGCCCAAGTTCTGTCCACGCCCAAGTTCAGCCCATGACCAAGACTACCGACACGACCACCCAAGTTCTGCCAAAGCCAGAGTTTGCTGAAACAAACAACCAAGCTCTGCTCATGTTCCCGTCTGATGACCTGACCCACCAAGTTCTGCTCACGCCCCAGTCTGCTGACACGCACAGCCAAGTTCTGCTCACGCCCCAGTCTGCTGACACGCACAGCCAAGTTCTGTTCACGCCCCAGTCTGCTGACACGCACAGCCAAGTTCTGCTCATGCCCGAGTCTGCTGACACGGCCACCCAAGCTCCGCCCATGCCCAAGGTTCACCTGGTGACCTCAGAGCCTCAGCCTCCCTGGTCAGCTGAGGTCGCCGCTCAGCCTCCCTGTTCAGCCGAGGACGTCGCTCCGCTTTCATGCTCCGCCGAGGACTTCGCTCAGCCTGCCTGCCCTGCTGTGGTCATCACTCTGCCTTCATGCTCCGCTGAGGTCGTTGCTCTACCTCTCTGCTCCACTGAGGACGTCGCTCCGCTTCCCTGCACCGACAAGGACGTCACCCCGCTTTCATGCTCTGGCGAGGATATTGCCCCGCTCTCATGTTCAGCTGAGGAAGTATCTCAGCCTCCCTGGGCCGTTGTGGAAGCCGCTCGGCCTCCTGGTTCTGCTGGGGACATTTTGCCCAGGGGGCCAGGACCACCAGATGGAGGACGTATAATTTTGGGCGCTCCGGGAGTAGCGCCCTTGGGGGAGGGTTCTGTCATGTATCAAGAAACTCTGGACTCCACTTCCCATCAGCCACTGCACTAGCTGTCACATGACCACCTGCACCTGACTCACGTTTTCTTAATGAGCGTGTGTGTGTGTGTGTGTGTGTGTGTGTGTGTGTGTGTGTGTGTGTGTGTGTGTGTGTATAGTCCTTGTCTGCACTGTTTGCTGGTCTTTCGTTGTCCTAGACTCTTCTTGTTTATGTCTCGGTGTTTTGTGTCATGCCACGGTGTTATTCCAAGTTGTCTTAGTGTCTTTGTTTCATAGTACGTTTGTTTCAATAAATGTCATTATCTGCACTTGCTTCTGGCTCAACCTCGATTCGTGACAACTTCAAGGTTACATATGGAAATAAAGTCGAGAAAAGCAATATTAGTCTAGAATACTTCTATTTAGAGGTTAAAAACTTTTTTTTATTTAGAAGATAAAAACATGTTATACTATAATCAAGTAGCTGTCTATATTGTGTTATGTGAAAAGATCAATTTCTTTGGCTTTAAATGAGTTGTTTTTTTGTTTTTTTTTTACAAAATGTAACTGTAATCTGATTTTGTTTCACATAACTAAGGGATTACAGTTGCCAGTTTTTTGTATCCTGATTCCTTAAGGCTGTTAAATGTATTCCGTTACTCCCCAAGCCTGTTCTTGAGTACTGATGAGTCAGAACTAATGACCTTTCTGTAAGTTTCACTTCCATTCTCCAGGCAAATTCCTGCCATGTGGGGATTTTTTTTTTTAAATCAAACCTGTCTCTGCAAGAAAGTATCAAGGCCGGTACATGAATATAAAGTCGTCCACAGTATATGGAGCTCTGCCTGAGTCTTATCTAATAAACCTACCCTCACACGTGAGGAAGTAGAAGACAATATGAATGAAATCCAGTGACTGATACAGCATCTTTCATACAGACTGGGGAAAAATAAAGCAAAAATTAAAAAGCAATATGCGAGACACCACAGCCTGCCAGTTTCAATTTTTTTTGTTACATTTTTTGACATTTGTAGTGCTCCAGAAGATACCAGGGACACAAACCAATTCAACCTGAACACTGCTTTCCCTTATTTGACGTGTAGTTGTCACTGCATAACACAAGTCCTTCCTCTCAGGGTTCTCCAAAGCAAGTTTCCAAAGGAAACTGCAACCAGCTTTCAATCAGCTGATCTGGGGGGTTTGCTGTGGAAAGAGTTATAATTATCTACTTTCGTTTTTTCCAAAACTTTAGACGAATGGAGAACACATATGATCAGTTGTGAAAACTTGGTACTTCCTATACTGTTGACGTTATGTCACACACCCTGCAGTCGGGTCACTGAGTTTGGTTGTTTCTGTTACTTATTGCAACTCTGCGATCATGAAATTATTTGTGTCAGTGAATTTTCATGTGCTTATTACAACACCATCACTGTTTATGGCCAGTCCTGGGACTGTAATATGATCCATGTTGCCAATTACTTTATCAGGTTCCCAAAAAATGGGGTTTTAAAACAGACGCTTGTTTTTTTAAAACTAGTCCTAAAAACCTTTTTTAAAATTCATTAATAATACCAGTTTATTATACACTAAACATATTAATATATTTAGTAATGTTTAATGTGTAATGTTTAATATGTTTAACATTTAATATGCTGCCAGATACCATAACACACCTTCAGAGGTCTTGTGGAGTCCATGCCTTGACGGGTCAGGGCTGTTTTGGCAGCACAAAGGGGACCTACACAATATTAGGCTGTTAGTTTTAATGTTATGGCTGATCGGTGTATATCCACTTCAAATTTACATACACAATATGTTTTGAATTATCACTTATAAATACGCACAAAAATTGTGCATTCATAAGCATAAACAAAGATTATTCCAAGTATTCTGACACCACGAATGACCAACATTAGTACTTTGTTGCAAAGCCTGTGTTGACGAGCTTCGAGATGTCTACGGTAAGATATACTTAGGTTTTTGCAGTGTTGTGATTCAATTTTGGGTGATCATCGACAATTTATCATGGCTCTGATGGACTCATAAAGTCAGGAGATGATTCTTTCGATGATGTGTGAAGCCCCAGTACTGTTTGCACAGACGCAGCCCCATATCATGATGCTCCCACCTCTGTAGTTCACTGTGGATAAGGTTTTGCTGTGTTTATGCACTTCTTTCTCCAAAACATGACAACCTGAAATACTGCTAATATATTTGTTATTATATATAACACCCACCACACACCAGCTATTGGTGGAGAGGAGAGCAGCGGAGAGTGATGCAACCAGTTCAGAGATGGGGATTATTAGGGGGCCATGATAGAGAAGGGCCAATGGGGGAATTTCGGCAAGACTGGGGTTATACCCCTACTCTTTAGGATAAGTGTCCTGGGATTTTTAATGTCCACAGAGAGTCAGGACCTCGGTTTAACATCTCATATGAAAGACGGTGCTGTTTTTACGGTATAATGTCCCTGTCACTATACTGGGTCATTAGACCCCATGCAGGCCACAGGTTGTGCACCCCCTGCAGGCCTCACTAACATCACTTCCAGCAGCAAACTTAGTTTTCCCCAGGAGGTCTCCCATCCAGGTACTCACCAGACTCAACCCTACTTAGCTTCAGTGTGAAACCAGGTGAGAACTGCAGGGAGAGATGGAGAGGCGTGATGTGTAGGAATAGATATGATTGGCGTGCAATTCATTGGTTATTGTTCTGTACGTAACTTTTTGTTTGTGCTGCTTTCAGGTTGTCCTGCAGTCCTTTTTCAGTGACTACCAGCTTCTCTCTGACTTTCTTTATCGTTAAGAAGTCTAAGAGGCTGATTAGTTGTGGTTCCATGAACTTGCATATCATCAAACCAGTTGTACTGACAGGGACATGTAAATTCTTCACTATGGCTCTGTTTCAATTCGATTACATTAATAATGCTGTCCCTGGGAACTTTAGACTCTTTCACCATTAATTATTATATATAGTGTCTGAATGTTTTTTTTATTATTATTATTTCCTTTTTAAACATATCAATGTTATGCTTATAAATGCATATTTTTGTTCATATTTGCAAAGTCAAACAACATTATGTGTGCACACAGAATTAGTGTTTTTTTCACTGCCTTTTATAGGTATGTACTGTACATATGAAATTCTTGTTGTTCCACCTGAACCTGAAAGAGGCATGTTTTAGCATGTCTGGTGCAGGAAAACAACAGGATGGGGACGTCCTATTGCTCGAACATTCTTTGTTTTATTGCTGAAAAAGAGAGCCCTTCTTTCATGGTTTTAGATTTATTAGATTAGGTTATGGATTTCTACTTTTAAGTTTTTCTGATAAGGAAACTCAAAGCTCAGCATAGAGTTGAACATAGAAGCTTTAAGGATTTCTCTAAAGTTACAACTGAAGAACCCTTAGCTGTTTTAGATTTAACTTTTGAAAGAGCAAAAAAAAAAAAAAAATTACCCAGTGGCTATGTTAATCACTTCATCTTTTAAATCATGTTATGAAACATCCATCCATCCATCCATCTTCAACTGCTTACTCCTTTTCAGGGTCATGGGAAACCTGGAGCCTATCCCAGGGAGCATCAGGCACAAGGCAGGGTACACCCTGGACAGGGTGCCAATCCATCACAGGGCACAATCACATACACACTCACACACCCATTCATACACTACGGACACTTTAGACACGCCAATCAGCCTACCATGCATGTACCCTGGCGGTGTGTGGCGAACGTGCTAACCACTAAGCCACCGTGCACATTCATGACTATGACATGAACACTTGCTCATTTTACACACGGCTAGTCTGAGCTAGCTTAACCACATTGCCATTTGATGAGGGAATAGTTGATAGCAATTCACTAATATAACAGCTATGCCTTTAATGCTTGTCATACAGATTAATATGCAGCAAATGATGAATAAGCATTACTAGCCTACGCATGGAAGACAAAACTGGCAGAAGGGCTGAAAGAGCACGGATAGTTAACACAGATACTAATCTAGCCACCATGTCACTCACCACATACCAAAGTGATTAATCTCTTGATTATTGTAATTAAATTAAATCATTTTTCTTTCTTTGGTGTCAAAAACAAAAAGAGTGGTGTGTGGTGGGTTTGGGCATGCCGGATTTACATTATGAACCAAAATGTGTGAATATTATTTTAAATGTATGTATGTATGTATTTCTTTATTTATTTGTTAATTTATGGACAGTGCACATTAAAGAACATGACTGTAAATGTGCCAGAATTAGCCAAATTGCTATTTTTCATCTGTAGACCCTTGACATAATGTTAAAAAGGCACCCTAAAAACAATGCATCTCATAATAATACAATAACAAAACAAAACAAACAAAAAAAACCCACACTAACTACATTATCAAATACTAATTAAAAAATACAAGCACATGATTGATTCCAAGCACAATAAATCATATTAAATACATTATATTAACAGAAAATTTTCTAAACTCATATTGTGCTACGTAAGAGGTCAGAGAGACAGCAACGAGAGAATAACAAATAACCAAGAACAATTATGTTCTTAACATAAGAACAATTCTTTCATCAATTTTAAAATATCTGAATTTATCTGTCACATCCCTACTCTCTCTCCCTCTCTCTCTCTCTCCCTGTCTCTCTCTCTGCCCACATACAGTTCACATAGAGCTGTCTGTCTCCTCCTCTGTTTCCTGAAGTTCACAGTAATCTTACTCTCTTTCTCTCTCTCTCCCTGTCTCTCTGTCTCTACCTCTCTCTCTCTCCCTGTCTCTCTCACTCCCTCTCTCTCTCCCCCTGTCTCCCTCTCACTCTACCTCTCTCTCTCTCTCTCTCTCTCTCTCCCTGTCTCTCTCTCACTCTCCCTGTCTCTCTCCTTGTCTCTCTGTCTCTACCTCTCTCTCTCTCTCCCTGTCTCTCTCACTCCCTCTCTCTCTCTCCCCCTGTCTCCCTCTCACTCTACCTCTCTCTCTCTCTCTCTCTCTCTCTCTCCCTGTCTCTCTCTCACTCTCCCTGTCTCTCTCTCCCTCTCTCTCCCTCTCTCTCCCTCTCCCTCTCTCTGTCTCTCTCTCTCTCTCTCTCTCTCACACACACACACACACACACACACACACACACACACACACACACACACACACAAATTATTCTGACCCTAGCTCTGAACTCCAAATGATGTACAAAGCAGCAACATCATATGCAAAAAATGCAGCAAATGCATTTTTGCAAGGCACATACTCATTACCCACACTGCCACTCGTGTGCCACTCATGAACATTCATATGCACAGATATGAAATTTGTTAGGTTTGGGAATTAACTGTTATTATTAAATATTAAATTATTAAATATTGTTGTTTAAAAAAAAATGGTTAAATAAATGTTATTTATTTATTTTACTCTGTGGCACTATATTCCTTTTCCCCTATGATTGAACCTGTGCCGTTTGCAAAGTTTTGATGTTTAGCTCACTGTTCATGTTATCTTCGATCATCACTCAACAATGTTTTTAAGAGGTCTGTAAACCATTTAATATACAGTAAGTGAGGATGACGTGAGAAATTCCACAAGAAAAGAAGGAATGTCTTGTCAATATATTTAAAATGCTTAACAAGGGTTAAATATGACTGTATTAGTAAATATTATTGTGCATAGCTTAGTAAATCTATCACACATTCGAGCTTTACTTCTTGAACCAGCTGCTCTCCCATATGGACTGTGAGGAGGATGACTGTTCACCCTGAAGTACTGTAACTTCCCACTTTATGATGCATATCAGGAGTTCAGGAGTGACAATTTCTCAAGGGTGCTGACCTTCTTTTTTTCACACCCCAAAAAAACCCGTGCATGCGCCTGCTTAATTACTGTAACATTTTGGTGAGAGGAGATAAAACCGCACAGCACCAAGCATGCTTTCGATTTGAGTCGAGAATAAAAGCCGAGCTGCACGGTAGTCTACATTCATACACACCCCTGCTCCTGACCACAGCAACACGTCTGGTAAGTGAAACTACACGGATGGATGATTTCACCAGCTATTGGTGTGACTAGAAAACATTCAGAACTTAGGCACAGTTAGTTATTTAGAATTTAGGTGCCAAGCATGCGCGTAAAAGTAGGATGACGTCATAATTCTAGGCATTAAATGTGAACATGTTTATATCACATATAGTCTTAATCTTAAAAACATTCAGGATAATTCATAAGTTGTTTTGTGTGGTTTAAAAAAATATATAATTATGTTTAATACTTATATTAGATAGTTTCTTGGATAGTTATGGGTTCTGTATTCTTTTCTAAAAGGGAAGAAAAAACAACAACAACAACACCATTAAATCTCAATAAAATCAAGGTGAATGATAAGAAATGCGCCTAGGTTTTAAAACCTGATCCAAAAGGATAAAGTCATAACGAGTCACTTACAGTGATGAAATGAGAGCAGGTATGTTAATCAACAGGAGAAGTCGCTAATCTAATTTGTTCAGTATGGCTGAACTTGGAGTCGGTGTGGGAAAATATTCCTTACTGAGTTTCCATAATCATCATCATCACCACCACCACCATCATCATCATCATCCTCATCCACTCTATAGTCTACAGTAGCTATATCAGCTCACATGCTTATGTTAAACCTTAACTTTAATTACGGTGAGTATAGGCTACTTTACAAATCGTTGAATGAACAAGGTTGGAATTCATTCTTATAATGATCATGTGTATACAGGGTCATTCATGCTTTATGTAGGCGAAATAAGACCGTTATTGCGCACTGATTTGTATGAATAGCTTTATAATAGATTGCTGTAGCCTAATTATAGGAACTGTATGATAGGCTAAATGTGACAACTGGATGTTTTTGTTTAATGGACGCATTCTTCCACTTTCCACTTATTGTACATGTTTAAAGTCTATATGAATTATGGGAGGAAATAGTCTGAGCTCGTTTCGCTCAGCTTGTACACTATAAGTTTCAGTTTTCAGTTTGTCTCCATAATGAGGAGTATAATTTCCCCCTCTCTCTGTAGGTTTCTGTTTACTGAAATTCCGACCAGACAAAGCAGCATGTCTCAGGACTGTTTCATCTGTCGCTCATGTAAGTACAGTCAAACTTTTTTTTTTTTTCAGTTTAACTGGAGCTTGTTTTAGTAATAATAATAATAATAATAATAATAATAATAATAATAATAATAATAATAATAATAAACTTTATTTTATAGAGCGCCTTTAAAGGCACTGTAGACAAAATAAGCAGTACACAGAATTTTGTTTTATAAAAGTTAAGTTAAGAATAACAGCAATACTACTACTACTACTACTACTACTAATAATAATAATAAAAGTAGACATGAGCAGTCAAATGCAAGTTTAAAAAAGTTGGAAACTTCTGAACTCCACTGACAGAACATATTAGGTCCAAGATGACATTATTTACTGGCTAAAGTTTTTGAGTTAATGAGGTTTGAATTAAACTCATTCAAATGACCAGTTAAAGAGGCTAATCATTGTAAGAACAGAATAATACATATAACATCTTTGATAATGGTGGGTTGTGATTTCTACCACTGTAATAAAATCCAAAAGTCATGGAGCCCCTAACTAGGCTTCACACTGCATTAAGTTAATGATGCTTCTTCCGCTTAATTAAAAATGACAAAGCAAACAAAACAATTGTACTCATATAAAAGGATTCTTCAAGGGTTCTCTAAAGATAGGGTTCCTAAACGAGTTCTGCTTAGAATTATTTTATGATAGGGAACACTGTTGTAGGGTTCTATTTACATAGGACCTTTAATGGTTCTACAGAAAAATCTTTTTTGATTCAAGACTGTAACAACAGAAACCAAGGTGCATTACAACAAGCAGGTCTAAGATGTTTAAACACTGTCTGCATGTGGGTGGCTTGTGCATAACATTACCTTGACTAAATATTGCATTTGGGATTGTCTAATGCAATAAGCCCTTAGACAAACACTAAGGTAGTAAACCATATTTTAATATTTAATCTGGCCTTTTATTATAGTCACCATAGTCCAAGACTTTGATACTCCATCATTTACATTAATGTCCTCTAATTTTCTGTTAGAGGACAGGACTCATTTTTACTAGTGCATTTGTTTCTAATGTTGATATGTTCTAATGTAGAAACTTGAAAATGCACATTTTCAAGTGATAAAACATTAGCCAATGGCTTACAATAGACCTCTGAGCACAGGCTTGGACATGTTGTAAAGAGATTCAGATAAGATCAGAGGTGGGCTTAGAGACTGACATACCATAGACACCCAGACTGAGGCTAAAGAACTAGGGACATTGATTCAGGTGAAGGAAAGTAGAGTAGAAGGGATATCTGTAGCAGGCAGAACAACAATGATGGAGACCACTGGTGCAGGTTCTACTGTGATGTTGGTCAGCCAAGCATGAGCCATTGGAAAATGACCTACATATCAGTTGGTCAAACTATTAGAAGAAAAGCATGTAAATTTCACGCTTTTCTTCATGTCTGCCAAATGGAGTATTAGTAAGCACTATGTTGACATCAGAGTTAATATGGTGCAATGATTTATATCTTTCAGTAGAAGAATGACTTGTGACTAAAGTGTTACTTAGTCACGTAATTGACAGGGTCACATAGTCACATAGTAGACACTGTCATGTAGTCAAACAGGGTTATATTCAGCATTGGAGATTTGCATGGTTAGCCATGTTTTGTACATCCACTTATCTAGCACCAGTAAAAAAAAAGTTAGGATCTAACTGACCACTCGCTGGTTAGAGACAGGCTTGAACCAACTTACAGTGCTCTTTATTTTCTCTTTTTTTACACACACACACACCCACACACACACCCACACACACACTCACACACACACACACACACACACACATGGCTTCTGTGCTGGTCTCTCTCTCTCTCTCTCTCTTTCTATCATCATGTGTCTCACTCTTGCTTATCCTCACCCTGTCTCATTGCAACACAGAACAATCATTAAGAGAACTCCTCACAGGTGTACATTCCTTACCACTCACCACCTCCGGCTCCGCCCTCCTTTCACAAACTGGGGCTCATACACATCCCCGCCACCACAGTTACAAATTCAGACCAACAATAAATAACAATCACTGTAAGTTGTACAGTGTGACTTTACATCCATTGGCTCATGTTCTATTAATCCTGTGACAGTATAATGGCCTACTTTGCCTCAAATGCATGCTTGTTGGGGCCTCTGAGTTGCCAGGATCCCTGAGCACATGCCCAGTAGACCTTGTCAGTAATCTGTCCCGGCTTGATAGTGTCACGTAGTTGACGTTGATTCCAAAATGTGTGGATTAAAACTGATTCTAAAAGCCATAAAAGACAGCTAGACCAACACTGTAGGCAAACCCAAACAAATGGCCAATGACTACAGCTATAGACCAATAGTTTAATGAATAACAAATCAAGCTATAGAGTTGATGTGTGCTTTCGACTTGTGACATCATGCACCTGTAATCCATGTCTCACAAAAGTTAGAATAATTTGTCAAGTCTGAGAAATTTCACAAGAGTGTCCTCCTATTTTACTTTTTTTTTCCAGTATCTGTTGTGATTGTACTGTTCATCGTCTTGAGTGCCAGTGCACACAAAGATGATCCTATTTCAAAATGTCTTCAAGACAATGACTATGATGAACTTATTAAGATAGTCAACCAAGGCCTTCCTCCATCAAAGACCCCGCGTCGTGTGGCCATCATTGGTGCGGGCATTGCTGGACTTACTGCAGCTAAGTTACTAGAGGATGCTGGACATAAGGTAAATGTATGGACCATAGTCCACAATCCACAATCATGTATTCTCTTAAAAAAGACTACACCAAGATTACTTACACTAGATTAGTTTTGTATGCAAGTTTTCGTTTTCCTGCATAAAGTTCCACCACCTATTATACTTTTAAATAGTTTATTTTTAGATGACTATAAATCCCTGGTAAGGCAGCAACAGGAATGAAGACACAAGAGGCAGGCTTTGTTTTTATTTATTTTTACCAGAACCATTTTTAGCCCTTCATTAGGCTAAAGCAAACTAAATTACTTTTTTTTTTTTTTTTTTTTAAATCTAAGCACAAGGCAATCACAGACATCATCAGCCATACCTGTGTAAACTTTCAGTCACAGACTCAACTTCACTGCAACACAAATAGCCTATAAATGCACTTCATAATTACTACACACACAGATGTAAGCACTCACTCAGTACCTGCTCGTTCTCTGCGACTCCTCTACCCATTCAGAGCCAGTGATTGACTGGCCTGGCTGCCATAACGACATGCTCATATTTACTGTATGGAACAGCACACATGTTGTAATGCTGGACATAAAAAAACCAACCTGATGGAAATGTTCTCTAAAAGAGATTATGGAATCCTAGGGGAAAATTTTTTAATTTATTCTCATGTTGCAAGTGTTATTTTGAATGGAATTCCTGGGTGAACATTTTTGCCATTGTTTCTTGATCTTCATCTTTGTGCTACATACTGATTTCTGATTTTCCTGCTATGACACACACAACCAGCTCATGAATACCTTTAATCAGTTGGGAAACATCATTATAACCCTTACGTTTATATGCATTACAAGCTGTATTTATCTGAATTTGGATTTGGATTTAAATTGTTCACATGAATGTTAATCGAATAATTATTTAACGGTTCATTAGGTTACAATCATAGAAGCAAGTGATCAAATCGGTGGAAGAATTGAGACATACAGGGATAAAGTGGAGGGCTGGTATGCAGAATTCGGTGCCATGAGGATCCCGAGTTTCCACTGGTGAGTTCAAAATACCACAAACCCTGTGGTAAATGTTTCCCTGGATCAATGTTCTCAATGTTTTTTTAGCACTTGATCCTATATTTATATGCTATATGTTAAATCTCACATACATTTAACAATCATTATAATCAATATTTTACTTTTTTTAGTTGGAAACTTGTGGGCCATGTGTTTTCTACTGTTAGCTTTATTAGTAATGGATAAAGAAAGAAAAAAATATACTGATCAGCAACGGACTATTTTCATAGATAATGAAACAGAGCTTAGTTTAAATGACAAGGCTAGGCAAAGCATTTACAGCTAGAGGAAATCAAAGTTACAAAGCTCAAGTAACTAGCTGACTTTAAATTACTTAGGCACCCTTTTGAGCTAATCCCCCCCCCCCCCCCCCCCGTACAATAATATTTTGGCTATTAATTGCAGCCTTAGCGCTTTTAATTTATACATTTTCCACTCACAGAACATTTTTATTAAGATTCAAGTTGATTTTTTTATGATACTTGTTATTGAATGGCTGAGGTTTGGATTAAACCATTCAATACAATTCAAATGTTTAATCAAATATGGTAAAAACTAGAGATGTACAGGTGTATCGGCCAATAATCGCTATCGGCCGATAAAGGCAATTTTTCACGCTGATCCCAATTCAATCAAAGGAGGGCGAGAAAACACATGGGTTTCTTGCTGTGTGTAAAGATGATGTCCCTCGTGTGGAATGACAACAAAACTGCAGTTTGTAAGCCCTGTAAAAATTAAAGGGCTGCTAAAATTTTTACACCAGACGCTGCAGCAGTGAAGCGGGAGTTTCGGTGTCGAGTCAAATTCTTTTTGCCCCGCTGCTCGAGCTGATTTAAAGCACCAGTACACCGTGGAAAGATTTAAATGAAGATGAGTTGATAAAAAAGTTTATATTGCACAGAAAAATATATTTGTAGAGTAGTATATTTTATATCCAGTTAATGTTAATATATAAAAAAGTTGATATTATATATTACCAGTTTGATATCAGTGATGAAGTAGAAATGTTTTTGTTTGTGGTGAGTGAATGTGAGACTAACAGGAGGTTTTTACAATTCAGTCAATGTTAATATGAATTAATAACATTCAATAAGTTAAGAAATCTTACTTTAATCTTCAGAATTGAGTTCATGTGTTAATGTTAATTAGAGTAATGTGTTTTCTGTTTATGAGACCAGTTACTGTGAAACAACTTGTTGAAATGGAGAGAATAAAGTTTTTATTTGTATTTCTTTCAGAATTGTGGAATTAATTATTATTCATTTAAAAGGAGGTATAAAAGGCAGAACTATCGGTATCGGTATCGGCCGATATCACTCTGAATAATCTGTTATCGGTATCAGCTGAAAAATTCAGTATCAGTGCATCTCTAGTATCGGTGCAAAAACTAACCCTGTAAATAATAACAGTTTTGACAATGGTCAGTTGTGATTCCCAACACTATAACAAAACTTCAATTTTAAAACTTAATAAAAAAAACCTTTGAGAAGGTCTGTAGTTCAGGTCACATTATTTTGTACCTTCTTTGTTTGTTTCCAGGATTCTCGGGAATTTCTCATCAAAGCTGGGTCTGAAACTGAACAAATTTACTGAAGAAGACATAAACACTTACTATTACATCAATGGCTTCCTTCACAAAACCTACAAAGTGAAGGAGAATCCTGATGTGCTAAACTACCCCTTAAGGGACGAGGAGAAAGGAAAATCGGCCAGTGAACTCTTTGACCAATCTTTGTGGAAGGTGAGTAAAAGAGAAGAACAGATATTTTAATTATTCTTTATTTTATTTTCATTATCCTGATTGAAAATAATTTTCATTGTTTTCTAGATAAGAGAGTATTTGAAGTCAACTAACTGCAGTGCAATGATAAGCAAGTATGATTCATACTCACTTAAGGTAATGAACCTATAACTTTAATTATTCTAAATGAAGTTAAATCTAATTAGTTTGGTTATGAACGGACGTGTGTTTAATTGGACAGGAGTATTTGGTGAGAGATGTTAACTTGAGTGCTGGAGCCTTGCGCATGATTGGAGACATCCTTAATGAAAACAGCTTCTACTACATTTCTCTAATGGAGAGTCTCTACCTGCAGGCTGATGTAAATGATGACACAACGTAAGTATATTTAAATAAAATCTGCATCAGGGGTGGACAAATTACTAATCTGGGACATGCATATTACTTAACAGTTACATATCAGGGCTTTTTTTTTTTAATTCACAGTTGATAAGCAGGTTCTGTAGGCTCTTGAAGAACCAGAATGATAGTCAATTTCAAATAATGTTTTATGTGTGACGAGACACCACCGCGGCTAATAGCCAACATCTTAGAAGTCCAAAGTCTTTTAATGTTTTTGTTGAGGGTGCAAACATGATGTCTCAAGACCTGTGAAATTTGAGACTATGAATACATAAAGTCTCCTCTGCCATGGATTCAAGCACTTACTTATTTTCCAGCGCTACTTTTGCAGTCACCTACTGTGGTTCCTATAGATTATTTTCCTATAACAGCATGTCTCTAAGTATTTTATTCCTCTTATAGTACAGCGATTTGTCAACAATGGAACGATACATTTTTTAAAGTTATTTTCTAGTTTAATGTTGTGGAAGGTCCATGAACAAGTACGTTCCTGTTATCACTTACATTATAACAGCTATAAACAGCTGTTCCCTCAAGAGCCTCTCTTTTTACCCTCTTGATGTTAATAAGACAAAAAATGTCTCTGTTCTGAAGACTTTCCTGTGGTGGAAAACTTACTGACTACACTTTTAAAAAATATAGGTTCTTTAATAGTTCTTTACAGCATCATAGGTTCTACAAAGAACACCCTTCTTGTCAAGAACCAGTTTTCACTGTATATGGCTCTTGAGTTGAGCTAAATTGTTCTTTGGAGATTAAAGAAGTTCTTTATGGTTCATTATAGGTTCTTCAAAGCAGTGTATTGGTTCTTCAAGATATCATCTCTTAACAGGTTAAAGTGAACCCTATAAGGTTCTTCGTGGGACTGGAAAAGGTTCTCCTGGCATCACTCTTAACTTTACTTTGATTCCTTAAAGCACTAACTACGGCTTTTGTTTTAGAAAACTTATGATAACATGGTTCCTTGTGGCACTGCTGTGAAGAACCACTTCTGGGTTCTTTAAAGTGCCAGTAAATAGATGGTTCTCTTAAGAGCGTAAGGGTAAAAAGTTCTTGCTGCAACTTAAAAGGGTTCTCCTATGACATCAGGCTGAAAAACAGGCTTTTGGTTTGAACTGGAACCTTTATTTTTAAGAGTGTAGTGCTGACACTGGAGACTCGTTCATGAGCATAGAACATGTGCATTAATGTAAACTCGGGATTTGAATTGCAACTGGCAATACTGTCAGGGAATTAATCAACACCTTGTGAGCAATCAGTTTGAAGAATTCAGTACAGTACAAATATAAGTACTTCTTTACATTATGTTCTTTTGCAGATATTCTGAGATCACGGGTGGCTTTTATAAGTTACCCAATAGGTTTTATGAAATCCTCAATGCCACAATCCTCCTCAACTCAAAAGTCAAAGGCATCAGTCAGACAGAAAGCCACGTGACCGTGTTTTATGAAGAACGCCGCAACTCATCGATTCTGACCCAGCAAACGTTTGACTACGCCTTGGTGACGGCTACGGCCAAAGCCACTCTCTTCATCAAGTTCCAGCCTCCACTGTCACCCTTGAAGCTGGAGGCCCTACGCTCAGTGCACTACTCTAGCTCCACCAAGGTTGTGCTGAGCTTTAGCCGCAGGTTCTGGGAGGACGAAAGCATTTGGGGTGGCAGAAGCATTACGGATTTGCCCTCACGCTTCATCTACTACCCCAGCCATAGCTTCTCTGGGAAAGGAGGAGCCCTCCTGGCCTCCTACACCATCTCAGACGACTCCACGCTCTTCCAAGGAATGTCGGATGACGAGCTGAAGTCAGTGGTGCTCAACGACTTGATGAAGATCCACGGAGAGTACATCCAGGATCTCTACACTGGAGGTGTTGTGAAGAAGTGGGGGTTGGATCCATACAGCCTTGGAGCCTTTGCTATCTTCACCCCCTACCAGCAAACTCAATATGCTAAATATCTGGCAATGAATGAGAGTAGGATTTATTTTGCCGGGGAACATACAGACATGCCTCATGGCTGGATTGAGACGTCTATGAAATCTGCTCTCAAAGCAGCTAGGGACATAAACAATGCTGTATGAGAAGAAACTGAGCAAACAAGAATTTTTTTCATGATTTGCCCTCATTCATACATCCGTTCCGTTCATCAGACCTCATTAATCATGCCATATAGATCATGTATTTGTCCAGTTCTTGAAGCCTCTGGCATTAGTTTTTGTTCTGTTTAAATATTGAAAACATAAAACCTGATGTAAACAATATTTCTATGTTTTCTACAATATGTGTAATCAATATTTCTACAATGGATTACTCTACGCTGCTAAATTTTGCTGCAACTGACTATGTTAAAACATTTTCCACAAAATTTTTACCAATAAATGCACAACCAGAATTTTGTTAAGATTAAACATAACATTACATATATACAACACACACATATATATATATATATATATATATATATATATATATATATATATATATATGTGTGTGTGTGTGTGTGTGTGTGTGTGTGTGTGTGTGTGTGTGTGATTTCACAATTGTGGTTCCATTTAATCATAAAAGATGAAACATTTGTACAAACATTTTTATTAAAGAAATCATGCATTTAACCATTAAAAAAATATGCTAACCCATCTCTGGCTCTTTTTTTTAATGGTTAAATGCATGATAACCATCTTAAATTAAAAATGTTGAAAAATTGTAAAATGAATAAAAAACAAATAAATAAATACAAATATATATATTTTTTTACATTTGCATTTCATTTATTCATTTAGCAGACGCTTTTATCCTAAATGACTTACAAATGAGGAAATATGATTAAAAAATTTTAAGAAATATATTTTTCATGATTAAATGGTAC
Source organism: Ictalurus furcatus (assembly GCF_023375685.1). Taxonomy (NCBI): domain Eukaryota; kingdom Metazoa; phylum Chordata; class Actinopteri; order Siluriformes; family Ictaluridae; genus Ictalurus; species Ictalurus furcatus. The sequence continues at coordinate 9,044,993 of NC_071271.1, read as the reverse complement.
CATAATTGTGAAATCACACATATATTATGTTTAATCTTAACTAAATTCTAAGCTAATATTCTCAATACCTGGTCTGTGTTAAGTTCAATAAGTTGAGTTTGTCTCATGTGTCTATTACTTTTTTTTTAGAGGTTTCTTTGCTAATAATAGCTGCATTTGCTCTTAAGTAACAGGTTAACGAGGACATTAAGGAATTTTGTCATGTCGACGCTGTAATCGGTGTCCAACTACACTTCCCAGAATACAGCGTGGCCTACAAACATGGCCGCTGAGGACTACAACACCCAAACACTCTCATGTTCACGCTCACCTGATCACACACACCTGGACAATCACAGCCACACTCACAGTTTTTAAGAACTCAGACTCCATGTACTCACTGTGAAGTATAAACGCTGTACCATTTTATACCAGGTGATACCAAGCATGTTAAGTACTGTTTGTCTCCCTTTTTTGGATATAGTTCTGGTTTTCTTGTTTTGTGATTCTGCCTAGTCTAGCTAATCACCTGACCCATGCCTGTTTTTGACATCACTTTTTGATTACATCTCTGTCTTGTTTGCTATGTTAAAAACAACCATTGACTACCTGCAATTGTTACTGTACCTGCTTACTGACAACTTTCTAATGATTTATGTCAAATTAATTGTTTTAAAAATAAATTATATTCAAGTATGTATCACAATAATATTGAAAATAAAGAAAAATAAACAAATAAGAAAACTTCATTTTCTTTTGAATTTTGTTCTTCCCTATATTACTTCTTCAGGAAATGCAGATGAGGCAACTTCCTCTTGAACATCGTGACTTGTGGAATATTCCAGACATCTCAGAAGGGTCAGTGTGTACAGCTAACAGGGATGTGAGAGACAAGTAACTTTTTTTTCATGTATGGGTAACTCACCCATAGGAAAGGGTGTTTTAAGCATCACACATTAATGCAAAAACATGATGTATTTTGAGGATATTTCAAGTAAAGTGGAGTTACAGCAGGCTGGGATAGGCAAAAAATGCTGTTTATATTGATATCTATTTCAGTAGTAAGTACTAATATACAATTTATTTACAATATTAGCCAAGATTTTAAAACAGATATGAGCTCTTTGGCAGTGCTGTTTTCAGAATTATCTATATGGATATTAAAATCCACTCCAATAATAAAACAGTCAAATTCAGATGAAGGAAAATCTTTTTTTTTTTTGTATTCTGGCGGTATATTAATAATTAAGAGTAAAATCCATGGAGCACCTTTTAGTACAGTACTAAGATACTCAAATGACAAGTAATCACTAAGTGACACCTGTTTGCATTTAACACATCTTTAAATATTGCAGCTATTCCTCCACCTCTCCTAACAGCTCTACAGGAACTCATAAGTAAAGTTTGTAGGGGCCGATTCATTGAGGACTGTTGCACTACAGCTGTTAGTTAGTTAGGTAGTTAGTGTTACATTTATATAACATGTTTATATATATGCTATTGAAGTTAGAAACGTGTTTAACAATGTCGTATGTAACTTTAGAGACGGTCCCTTAATTTCCGCATATACGCGAATATCGAACTTCCAACGTCACACCAACTTTATTCCAGTCGTAAAATCGACTCCGTCTGACTAGTTTTGGTTTTGGAGAAACTTCTTTTTCCTGTGGAGAAGAAAAAGTCGGATTTCAGAAAAAGCAACAACTTTAAGGTGTGCATTGTTAGCTCGAAGATAATCATTCTTCTTGGGAAGTTTCATGTACATAAAGCTAAAGTAATGTCTATTACATCCTCCTATAAGATTTTTTTTTCTCGTAAAGATCTTAAAATATTTTATGACTCATTGAATTCAATTACTAGAAATAAGAAGTGTATAAAAACCTCTCTCATACTAAAAAAAAGTCATTTGTAGAAGTTAATATTTTACCCTGTACGATGTAAGATCTGTTATATGTATCCCACAATTTCTGTTTTAGTTTCTGTTTGATATTAAATGTTTTTTTTTTTTTTTTTTTTTTTTTTTTTTTTTTTTTTAAGTTGAATGAAAAAAAGTTCGAAGATGCCACCTACCGGTAAGAAGACATTAGACAAAATACATCCAGCTGTTAACTAAATAATTGACGACTAGATCCTTCCAACTACTGTAAGAAACAAATGCCCCTAAATATATTTCCCCCATTTGTCCCTAAATTAATTAAAAATCAACAACTCTTCTTCTTCCGGTTGGCAAACAAACTTATTGTGGATTTTTCTCCACCGGAGTGTGGCGCATCACTCAGTACGTTTACATGCACAACAATAATCCGATATTAACCCGATTAAGACAATATTCTGATTAAGAAACTACCATGTAAACAGTGATTATTGATTACGTTAATCCGATTAAAGTCATACTCGAAGTAAATACAAATTGAATTAAGATGTGGAGTATTCCTGTTTTAGTCACATTATCGACGTGCATTATAGACATGTACACACCTTAATCACACTGTTAACATCGTGTGAGAGTTTTCACTGCACTTTGCGACAGGACACGTACACACACGGCAGTGCTCAACCATTTGATGGCAAACAAGAGAGTGAGGCTGCGTCGGAAACCGCGTACTTACCTGCTATATAGTAGGTGAGATACATGTATTTTGGCTATTATATAGTAGGTAAGTACGCGGTTTCGGATGCAGCCCATGGCTTCAAGCAGTTGTCTATTTGCATGTACAGCATGAGAAATAATTAACCGCATTTGAAGCGTTCATAAAATTAAAAATGAAACACACAAAACTGTATACGGTTCCATATGGTCACGAGGAAAATAAAAAGTCAACACCTCCTATACATTAGTGGACAATGGCGTAGCGTGGCCTTTAATTTTTATTTATTTATTTTATTTATTTATTTTTTCATTAATGAAATAACAGTAGGGGAATACAAAGTCATACCAAAAACACTTGAATCTATAAAACAGTAAAATCAAAATTCTGCATCTTACATCAAAAATCAATCATACATCAAATACCTCAAGTATCCTTTTTAACAGCCGAGATGTCTTTACAGCTTTACGATTGTTCTGTACCACCATTAGAGAGTCGTAAAAAAAAAAAATCCTTAAGTCAGTGGAAAATAGTCTACCATTTGTTACAGTTAACATATACTTTGCTTTTTGTATATACTTCCCCAAATAAAATTAAAAAAATTCATGATATTGTTCATTTCCAATAAACCAGTATCACACTTCATCAACAAAACCATTATATCAGTTATAGTGACAAACTTGTAAAACAACTCAAAAAGATACAAAGAAAGCTGGGATCAGAATAGATTGGTATAACAAGAACCGAAAAATAAATGTAAGATTGTTTCTGATTCCTCTTTACAAAAACAGCACAATGGAGAAAACCCTTCTTTAAACTTACTAATAAAATCATTACATGGATAATATCGATTTATTATTTTAAAGTGAGTTTCTTTTTCTTTATTAGGAATTACATATTTATTTATATCTGAGCACAGATTTGGGGGGGCGGGGAGGAGGAGGAAGAAGGATAATCCTGTTTCCACTTCACCATTGCTTTAGGTGAAAGGCTTTTTTCTTTGGCTAAGATTTTTCTAATATAAAGGTTATTTAAATGTTATTATTATTATTATTATTATTATTATTATTATTATTATTATTATTAATAATAATAATAATAATAATAATAATAATAATAATAATATCTGATTGAAAGGCTCCCAACAATGAGATCTGGAAGTGGCTTTTAATTTTGCGACGCAAGTCTTCGGATAACAGAAACTACTTCCGGGTGAAACCCGGTGACCTTGGCTGTTTGTGATCGCTATGGCGGCGCTGGCGAGGATTAGCTCGATTTGCAACCGGGGCGTTAGCCGTGAGTATTGTCCTTTAAAGCTGTCTGTAGTGTTTTCCCCCCACCCCTATCTGTCTCTGAAAGAAGTGATTGTGTGTTTGACTACATTTTGTTTATTTCCCCTGAAACGCAGGGTTAGCTCTGATCTCAGTCGGCACAGAGCCCGTAGTCCCTGTTTTAGAGCAAATGTCAAACACAAACATCTTTAAGTTCTAAACCTACAGCGAAGAATCTGACAGCTCGTATAATAAAGATTTATTTTAAAGGTTTTAAATTGAGCAGATTCATTAGGTCTGCTCTAAATACATACATGCTGTTTTATGATTGTCATTAATCACTAGTAACAGGCAGTGATTTATGAATAATAATAAGTCTCTTCTTTCATGTGAGTATCAGATTAAGATTAAACGTGGAATTAATTATTTAATCAGATTTTTAAATCTTTGTTTTTTAAAATTGAGTTATGCTCTTATTATTGCACATGATTTTTTTAAAAAGTGCACCTATTATCCTTTTTCAAATAACCTTTCATGTAGTGTGTTATAGAGCTGTTTGTGAATGTAAATAAAGTTAAAAAAAAAATCAAAGTCAATAGTAATTCCAGATGTAACCTACGTAGGTTTGTAACAAAAAGTCCCGCCTCTTATCTTAATCGGCTGCACGATGACAGCGGTATCACAACAGACTGCGACATCTGACCAATCAGAGCAGAGCATGCTCTCTGAAAGGAGGAGTTTAGAATGAATCCTTTAGAATGGATGGTTTAAGGAGTCGTTTTTGACACTGGGAGGGGGAAGGTAAAGCTGCAGTTTAAATTATGAACACATTAAAGTGTTTTTTGATCTTGGATGCATGTAAATCTATTGTATGAGACCTTTAAAACAAAATTAGGTATGTTTCAAAACCATAATAGGTGCACATTAAAGCTAATTTGTTTGATCTAATGCTGTAGTATAGAAACTCTTCTTTGGCCAGATTTTGTTATTTAACAGTCTCCTTTCTCCTGACGTCTTCCTCCAGCTCTGTTATTCCGCAGTGCTTCTCTTATCAGACCTTTGGCGGCACATAAAAAGGACCAGGATCACTCGTACTTGCTCGCAGCCAAAGTACACACAACACCGGCTCATTATGGTAAGCAGAAATCAATGCGGCATTAGACAATGATGCTTCTCAGTAAGTTGGTATGGTTTAAAAGAAATTTGGCCAGAAATCTTCGAGAGCCTTATTTTGCAAACTAGAACGGAGATCTGCGTTACGTCTAACTTTTTTTTTTTTTTAACGAATATACCTATAACGCAGATGATTCAGTAGAATTAGGGCTCAGAGAAAGTCAGGATATGAATGAGAGGACTGTAACTCTGTAAACAAGTGTTTGGTTTCTGTAAAGCTTTCTCATCTGTTATTAAGTTTCACTTTCATTTACAGTCTCTCCAGAGACAGTTCTGTTTCTGTAGTCAAAGTCCCAATCAGTAATTGCACAGACATTGCCGTACTGACGCATGGGATTTGTTCCGTTTCCATTTTGTACATCTTGTTGACCTTTATAGCCAAAGTGACCTGCAGTTGAGGGCTGAGTCTTGCTCAAAGACCTGACTATGAAAGCTTGGTGAAAGCTGGGATTTAAATAACCTTCCAATCAGCAGCGCAAAAGCCTTAACCCCTGAGCCACCACTTCCCTCCGTTTATTTGCATTGCTGTGTTCGGAAACTTCTGAAATCCGACTAGGGGGGAAAAAAACCCCAACAAAAACGCCCCCCTTTTTGGAATTCTTACTCTGAAAGTCTGGAAAGTTCAGGACATGACATTATATTAACATGGCTGTTTGTTAGGGGTGGGTGAGAACACTGTTTTAGATCGCGAACGTGAGCACGGTCTGTTTTTACCGAAAGATCGTGACACCAAACACATTTTGTCAGTCGTGCTCAAAACGCTCAGACATGGCATGTCAAGTTATTTTATGAACCAGACTTTACTCTTCTCACTAGTCCAGCTGGCGCTTTCCCCAACAGACATGCAAATCACCAAAGATGCCAGTGATGCCGTGACGTTCGACCTAGTCAAGGATATTATACCATCAGAAACAGTGGTTTCTGATGGTATAATGAAACATGTGTTCTGATGTGATGAAACACAAACAGCTTATTTAAAAAATGTTAGTCTTTACAGGATTTCGTGTTTTTTGGGTTTTTGTTTGTGATTGTTGCAGCAAAAATGCTTTTGTTTTGCGATGTAATTTGTGGAGTTTTGGTGCTTTATTTCTTTTTTTTTGGTGGGAAAACTACTTGAATTGGTGAAATTGCTTTATGTTAGTTAGTAAACGAGACCTTTTAGCTGTACTCATGTTCGACGCACGCGAATCAAAGAGGGCTTTGGCCGAACACACGTCGCGATGACGTCACGTGACGCGCCTTGCCATCAAGTCTGTGGAAAATCTGCGGTAATTTTGAAAAATTGCAAGCTTCTCCGAATATTACAGAATTTGCTTGATTTCGTGTTCATATGTGCGATCGCAATATCCTTGACGGACTGGTTAAATTCAAATGTAAAACCCGACTTGGTTTCATGCGTTCTGTATTTAAACACATTTACCTGCTAATCATCTTTCCGTTTACAAACGAATACAAGATATTAGTAGAGGTGATTTTTTACTTCATCTGCTTTGTCCTAAGGTGTGGCTGTTATTCTCTTTTTGAGGTTTACTTGTAGAGCTTCATTTTCATCAGTACAGAATGTTAGTTAACTCTATTCTCAATAATGTTTGCTGGCTAGCTTGTTGATAGCTCATGAGTGTCCAGGTTCTTCCCCCCCGTCTGTAGTTTCCGCTGTCTGAACGTGCTGGAGGAACGTCGTTTCATTTCACTGTGTATTGTACCAGCTGTATATGGCTGAAATGACAATAAAGCCACTTGAACTTGAATCTGCATATGTGCAAACATTATGCCACCTCAGAGCTAAATCGAACACAGCATTAGTACTTCAACACAGCATTAGTAGGTGTGAAGATGATTTCTGATGGACGGTTTAAAGATGCAGGTTGTAATTTGGATTTTTTTTTTAAGTGTTTCTACAGCTTTAATAATACCACAGTGTTTCAAAGATGCCTTTGAAAAACTGTAAAGTCATATTGTCATGCAAAGGACTGCGCTAGTTTTTGTGTTTTAGGCTCCTGTGTACATTTTTTTGACCTGGAAATTAGCTCTCAGCTGCAGAACTGCTGTCCCTTTTCTCAAAAGGGACAACTGGTGCAGTTCCAACAAAATTAGATGAGGTTGCCTGAGGTAAGGGGTGAGTCAGGATTTTCAGTGAAAGTGCAGGTTGCCTTGCTGGCAGCAGATGGCACTAAAATGACAACCAGCTCCTTTTTTTTTTTTTTGGAGTTAATGTCATTTTAGTTACCTTTACTTGGTCCTTTATGTTAACGGGAAACACAGCTTTTTTTTCAGTATGCCTACGATTCCCAGGGAGTAATTTTTTTTTCTTCTTCCACAAATCTAAACTAGGATGTAGTTAGATTACAGGGTCAGCCACACTGAGGAGAGCTGAGGGCTTTGAAAATATGGGCATGTGAACGTACACCCCTCCTAACATAGAACCTTACCCTCTGATCTACCATGACTCATAATGCAGTTTAATAAATATGGTAGAAATTGTAAAGTAGTTATTATAAAAATAAGGTCAAGATTGTCTTGTCCCGAACTGTCATAGCACATTCATATATAACATGGATTTACATTCCACTAATCCCATCTGTGTATATATATACCAATCAGCTATAATATTAAAACTTCTGACAGGTGAAGTGAATAACATTGATTATCTCATTACACTGGCACCTGTCAAGGGGTGGGAAATATTATGGAGCAAGTGAACAGTCAGTTTTTGAAGTTGATGTGTTGGAAGCAGGAAAAATGGGCAAGTGTAAGGATCTGAGCGACTTTGACGAGGGCCAAATTGTGATGGCTAGACGACCGGGTCAGAGTGTGTTCCTCTTATGCAGTGGTTAGTACCTACCAAAAGTGGTCCGAGGAAGGACAACCGGTGAACTGGCGACAGGGACTTTGGCGCCCAAGGCTCATTGATGCATGTGGGGAGTGAAGGCCAGAGTGTCTGGTCCGATCCCACAGAAGAGCTACTGTAGCACAAATGGCTGAAAAAAGTTAATGTTGGCTATGATAGAAACGTGTCAGAGCACACACTGCATCGCAGCTTACTGAGTATGGGGCTGCATTGTGCCCATGCAGACCCGTGTCCACTACTGAAAGCACCTAAAATGGGCATGTGAGCATCAGAACTGGACCATGGACCAATGGAAGAAGGTGGCCTGGTCTGATCAATCATGGTTTCGTGACTGTGTGATGCTCTGTGCAATGTTCTGCAGGGAAACCTTGGGTCCTGGCATTCATGTGGATGTTACTTTGACATGTACCACCTACCTAGACACTGTTGTAGCCCAAGTACACCCCTTCATGGCAATGGTATTCCTTAATGACAGTGGCCTCTTACAACATTATATTGCTCCCTGCCACACTGCAATCATCTTCATTAATAGTTTGAAGAAAATGACCTAGAGTTCAAGATGTTGAATTGTCCTCCAGATTTCCCAGATCTCAATCCGATCGAGCATCAGTGGGATGTGCTGAACAAACAAGTCAGATCCATGGAGGCCCCACCTCACAACTTGCAGGATTTAAAGGATCTGCTGTTAACATCTTGGTGCCAGATACCACAGCACACCTTTAGAGGTCTTGTGGAGTCCATGCCTTGACAGGGGATCTACACAATATTAGGCAGGTGGTTAATGCTGTGGCTGATCTGTGTATGAGACTACTGAAACTAATGTAAGATTAAATAAAAAAAAGAATTGGTTTACAGTCACACTGATTTACATTACATTCAAATTGTGAATTCCTTTGAGATTCTCAGAGAAGGAGTACAGTCAAGCTGTAGAAATGAGCAGTTAAGGCTCTTGATCAAGCGTCTACAGTGGTTTTGTAGTTATCTGGTTAACCACTGAGGTACTACTAAAGGAGTTTATGTTTTAGCTTCCTGCACATACCGTCCCTCCAAAAGTATTGGAACAGTACTGTTCTGTTGTTTTCACTATACATTGAAGACATTTGGGTTTGAGATCAAAAGATGAATGAGACATTAGATCTGAATTTCAGCTTTTATTTCCTCACGTTTACATCTAGATGTGTTAAACAACTTGGAACATAGTAGCTTTGGTGGCAAACCACCCAGTTTTAGGTGAGCAAAAGTATAGGAACAGACTGTAAATTGGAAGATACATTGTTTCTGTAGACTTCTGAATTCATTCTGCTGCTACCATCATGAGTTACATCATCAATAAAGATTATTGAGCCCATTTCAGAAGCAGCCATGCAAGCCCAAGCCATGACATTACCTCCACCATGCTAGACCAATGAGCTTGTATATTTTGGATCATGAGCAGATCCTTTCTTTCTCCACACTTTGGCCTTTCCTTCACTTTGGTAGAGCATAATCTTGGTTCCAGAACTTTTGAGGCTCATCTCTGTATTTCTTTGCTACTTAAAAATCTGGCCTTGTGATTCTTACTGCTCATGAGTGGATTGCATCTTGTGGTATGGGCTCTATATTTCTGCACCTGAAGTCTTCTTCAAATGGTGGATTGTGATACCTTCACCCCTGCCCTGTGGAGCTTGTTGATGTCACTAACTGTTGTTTTTTGGGTCTTTCTTCACAGCTCTCACAATGTTTGTTATCAACTGCTGTTTTCATTGGCCAACCTGTTCCATGTCTGGTTGTTAGTACATCAGTGGTTTCTTTCTTTGTCAGTACATTCCAAATTGTTGTATTGGCTATGCCCAATGTTTGTGCAATGGCTATGATAGATTTTCCCTCCTCGCTTCGATTTTCTCAGCTTCAGAATGTTTTGTTTTTCTCCCATAGACAGCTCTCTGGTCTTCGTGTTGGTTTATCCTTTTTGATCACAAATGCAGTCTTCACAGCAGGAACCAAGAGTAGACATTCAGAGCTTTTAGTTCTTTAAACAATCAATTTAACAGGACACACCTGGGCAGCAAAAAACACCTACCAGTCACATACTCCGGTTAAAATGAAAGGTGTCATGTTCTAAGTTGTTTAACACATCAAGCTAAAATTCTGAACTCGTATCATCTCATTCATATTTTGTTCTCAAACTCAAATGTCTTTAATGTATAGCAAATACAATAGAATTGGCCTTGCTACTGTAATTGTGTCATTAAAGTGTCACTGATTTCCCACAGATGGCCCCGTGTCTAAAGCTGCCTCACTGCACTGGACAGGAGAGCGAATCGTGAGTGTAATTCTCCTGAGCATGGGTCCTATCGCCTATTTCTACCCCGGGGGTGTCATGGACTACTCCCTGGCTGCAGCGCTCACTCTGCATGGCCACTGGTAAATAATTTTTTTGGTCATTTCTGTTTCAAAAGGTAAACCGAAAATGCAATGTGGTTTGGCTACACTGGCAAGAAAACCTTGAGTAAGCTATTTTTTTTTTTATTTTTTTTTAGAGAGAGTTCAGTCGTTAGGTTTATTTTAAAAGCAGGAAAGTTTAAAATTTACCTAATTTTGTCAAGACATCTACAATTAATATGCATAAATAATCCCTAAAACTATCCCTATCAGAAGAAGTTGATACCAGCACACTGAGTAGTTGATATGTTTACTTTTAGTGATTTTTAAAAACCAGACTAAAATTAAGCAGTTCTTATTGCTTTGGTCTACAAAGACAAGTTTGGGGGTGTAAAACGCTAATGAAAGCAGTTCATCATTAAGGAAAGCTCTACTGTAAGAAGCTCATTTCCATTTGCCTTTCACATTTCTAAATAATTTCTAATGTTATTTCTAAATTACTGCAGCATAATAGTGTACTATAATAAGCAAATGTATACAATTAACATTATGCCATACTACAGTGCCCTCCATTAATATTGGCACCTTTGGTAAATATGAGCAAAGAAGGTTGTGAAAAATTGTCTATTGTTGAACCTTTTGTTAAAAAAACCCCAATAAAGATATATACATTTTGGATAAACCTGTTTGTTGTTTTTTTTTTTTTTCAATTGTTTGATATCCATGAGAGCAGAATATTTTTGTGAATTTTTTAAACAAAAGGTTAAACAATAACGACATTTTTTTCCACAGCCCTCTTTGCTCATATTAACCAAGGGTGCCAATATTAGTGGAGGGCATTGTATTTTTAACTGTATGCAGTGGTATGGTCTTGATCATTGATATTTTCAATCAATAATTTGAATTGTACAGTGGATTCTGATGTTGGGTGAGAAAGCCTAGTGTGCAACAGTCATTCCAGTTCATCCCAAATGTGTTCAATGGACCCTTACAGTAGCTAGACCCCTAAGTTCCAGTGAAGGGAAATTGTAATGCTACACCATACAAAGACGTCTTATACAATTGTTTGATTCCAACTTTGTGTAAACAGTTTGGGGATGGAGCACATATGGCTGTGATGGTCAGGTGTCCCATCCATCTAGTGTAGTATTATGTTCACATTGTACAATTCAAATTACACAAAATATGTTTGGTTATCAATCTGAACTGTGTGGAATTTCTCTTTCAGGGGATTGGGCCAGGTTCTGACTGACTACGTTCACGGAGATACGAAAGTCAAGTTGGCAAAAGCAGGCCTCTTTATTCTGTCCACCGTTACCTTTGCGGGTCTGTGCTACTTTAATTACCACGATGTAGGGATCTGTAAAGCCGTGGCGCTCCTCTGGAGTAAATAGATGGACAGTCACAAAGGGATGGGAAAGTGGTTCGGGTCCTGAAGGTTTTTTTTTTTCCTCAGTAGATGTCCCGGTTGATTGTATACATTTGTGGGATTAAATGTAAATTCTATAAATATATCATTTTGACAAGATACGACATTGATTCATGGGTGTTTATAATTGCTGTTGACCAAATTGAATATTTTTCTGCTTAAATTATGACTGCATATACGTGGAGGTTGACTGGGCAGGGTTGACTTGGTGTGTTTTTGAGAGGGAGAAGTGTGTTAGAGCTCATATCCACACTTGCTGTATTTCATATGGATAGCTTTGGTATGGATACCAAGGGGGGGGAAAAAATCAGCATATGGTTGTTTCTTTTAGTCTTTCTAACATTGTCCTAGATGTCAAAACCCTCACAATGGTTGTTTTTCATTTATTAAATTATTTTTATACATTGAAAACACTCACATGAGAACCTGTCCTGGTTCTCCTTCACTTCGTGCTATCTTGAGGGAATCCTTTCTGTTTGCTGATTAGCAGTATCTAACGATAAAGTCAAAAGTAATTCTGATGCTTTTTTCTTCTTTTTTTTGGAGAACTATGAATCAGTGTCAGCCATTGCTATTTAATCAGTTGGTTAAAATGTACCTTAAAATCTCTTCATTTTTTTTTCATGGCCTTAATTCTATTCAAATTCAGCATTTCATGTAGAAATTTTACATGGCCTTAATTCTGTTACAGTTGATTTTCTGATATCTTGTCATTTATCTGCAACTATGCTCAGAATATTGTAAAGCGATGTGTACATTTGTGTGTGTGTGTGTGTACAAGCTAAGACATGAACACGAATCATGCCTGATGAGTATGTCACTCAGTGTTATTAATCTGACTCGATCACATTTGAATGCACAATTTAGCTTTGGATAAAGTCATTTGTCTTTGGCCTCAATGAAATAAAGTCAGTTTTACGGACTGATTGGACTGAATCTTGAATTAACAAAGTTGTGCAAAGCCTCTACTGTACTGGATATCACTACTGCACTAACTAACTTCCAAATTATAATCATGCAAGACATATTTTCTCATTATATTTTCTTGCAAATTCAAAAGGGAAAGCAGGATATAGTCTAATTGTGATGATCTACTAGTAAGCTGAAGAATAATGCAGTTTTATTCTCCTAATTAAAAGAGTGTGAGTATTCTGGTAATCAATAATGAGGAACTTGGATAAAGTGCAGTTACAATGTTCTGCTATAACACTAAACATCCTAGATCCTGTATAGATGGACGTTTTAGAAAGCTATGAATTGTCCGTATAAATTCAATCACCTTGAATAATATCTTAATAGGCGGTGTGTGTGTGTGTGTTGAAAAGCAAATTAAACTGTAGGACTGTTTTATAAGCACCTCTAGGCCTTTTAATTATGGATGTGGAGGACGATGATGTTCTGTCAGTGGTTATAACCCCTAATAAGTTGTTGAAATTGTCAAGTGCAGAGAGAGAAAATAAAGGTTAGAATACAGCTGCTGCTGAGAAATAAAGGTTTACAAAGAAAAGTACATTTCTAGGTTGCTTGGACAACATCCTGTATTACACCCACAGAGATTTACAAAACTTGAACTTCAAGAACAGTACTCTTTGTATTTGAGCAAAGAAAGAGAATGTCATATGTCTGTTATCGTCATAGGACTCGCATCAAGCATTCTGCAAATCTGTTATAACAATCAACTCAACTGCTGCTATTACAACCTGTTGTAGCATGTTAAATAAAAGGTGTATATACTGTATAGTCATCCTTTTAACATTAACACAGGGAGCATAACACAAATATTATAATAGAAGAATCACAACAATTCACTACAACAACAACAAATTAGCTTCCACAAAGTTAAATCAAACTTGAATTCAAATATAGCTCCAATACCTTCATTTAACATATTTGTCAGTTGGCTATCCCTGCAGTTTGTCTGAAATAACAGCCAAAGACTGTCTCAGGTGATCCTTCTTCTCCTTAAGTTGTGATTCCAAGCTCAAAGCCTCAGTCAGAATATTCGTCAGCTCCTGAATCTGTGATGCATCCACCGCAGCTCTCTCTCTGCAGACACATTTTCATACAGATCAGTGAGGACCAAACAGGTGAATGTATAACATCGTTGGTATATATAGATATAAGTAATTAAGACACTGAAGATTATTGCATTGGACATTGGTGTCAAATGAACTCAATTAAAAGCAAGGTGGACATTACGTGTCTGTGATGGACAGGGTCATGGACACCCAAGGCTCATTGATGTGCGTAGGGAGTGACGGCTAACCCGTCTGGTCTGATCCCACAGAAGAGCTACTGTAGCAAAAGTTGATGAAAAAAGTTAATGCTGGCTATGACAGAAAGATGTTAGAACACGGTGCATCGCAGCTTGCTGTGCGTGGAGCTGCGTAGCTGCAGAGTGCCCATGCTGACCCGTCCACCGCCGAACGCATCTATAATAGGCACGTGAGCATCAGAGCATGGACCATGGACCAATAGAAGAAGGTGGCCTGGTCTGATGAATCACATTTTCTTTTACATCATGTGTGGTTGGGGAAGAGATGCCACCAGGATGCACTATGGGAAGATGGCAAGTCAGGGGAGGCAGTGTGATGCTCTGGGATATGTTCTGCTGGGAAACCTTGGGTCCTGGCATTCATGTGGATGTTACATTGACACGTACCATCTACCTAAACATTGTTGCAGACCAAGTACACCTGTTCATTGCAACAGTATTCCCTAATGACAGTGTCCTATTTCAGCAGGATAATGTGCCCTGCCACACTGCAAAAACTGTTCAGGAATGGTTTGTAGAACAAAGATTTCAAGGTGTTGACTTGGCCTCCAAATTCCTCAGATCTCAATCTGATGGAGCATCTGTGGGATGTGTTGGACAAACAAGTCCGATCCATGGAGGCCCTACCTCGCAACTTACAGGATTTAAAGGACATACTGTTAACATCTTGGTGCTAGATACCACAGCAGCCTGGTCGTTGTATGAGACATTGCTGTGCTCTTGGAAGAATTTTGGAAGGTCAGCCACTTCTGGGAAAGTTCACTACTGTGCTGAATTTTTCCATTTGGAGATAATGGCTCTCACTGTGGTTCTTTGGAGTCCCAGAGCCTTTGAAATAGCTTTGTAACCCTTTCAACACTGATGTTTTTCAATCACCTTCTTCCTCATCCATCCATCCATCCATCTTCTACCGCTTACTCCTTCTTCAGGGTCACGGGGAACCTGGAGCCTATCCCAGGGAGCATCGGGCACAAGGCGGGGTACACCCTGGACAGGGTGCCAGTCCATCGCAGGGCAGAATCACATACACACTCACACACCCATTCATACACTACGGACACTTTGGACACGCCAATTAGCCTACCATGCATGTCTTTGGACTGGGGTAGGAAACCGGAGTCCTTCTTCCTCATCGTTTCTGGAATTTCTTTCAATTTTGGCATAGTGTGTTTCTGGGTAAAACCTTTTAACCAACTTCCTGCTGTTGAAAAAGTTCTATTTAAGTGTTGATTTGATTGAACAGGGTTTACAGTAATCAGGCCTGGTTGTGTCTAGTCCAGCTGAACCCCATTATGAATACAGTTTCATAGATTTGGGGAATTAGTAACTACAGGGGCAAATATATTTTCACACAGGCCCAGTTGGTACTAGATAACCAATAAATAACGTTATCATTTATAAACTGCATTTTGTGTTTACTCAGGTTGTCTTTGGTTTATCTAAGATTTTGTTTTAATTTCTGAAACAATTTAGTACAAGATCTTCACAAAAAACAGAAGAAATTAACAAATCAGAGGAAATGCGTTTTCATAGCACTGTAGTAGAATATATAAGTCACGGGCAACTCATATTTATACCACAGTGCTGTTGAATGCTTGAATCTGATTGGTCAGATGGTGTGCATTATTTTTATATAACGTCACAGGTAGTTCCGGCTGTAATATAAATGATGAGTTAACATTAATGTGCTACGTTATTGTTTCTACACTAACAGCTCATACACAGGGACTTTTATGGCGAACGCTCCAAATAACGTAAGACTAATAACAAGCAGATTTTTAAAAAAAAGTGTTGTTTAACAAAGTAATTATTTATAATTGTTGATGTGGTGAAGTTTTTTCCTTAGGAGATGTTTATTTAACATTTATGGAAGAAGTCTCGGTTGTAAGCCTTCCATTTTCTCTGTAAGATGTCAGGCTGCATTTTGTGTGTGTGTGTGTGAGAGACAGGGGGGGGGGGGGGCTGGTGAAGAATAAAGAATGTTTATCGCAGCTATAATGTAGGTGAAAACAGGAACTAACTTGTTAAATCCAACTGTAATTTAATTAATAAATGAAACATTGAAATCGTTGGCAAATCGCTGTGGTATAAGCAGAAGAACACACTCCAGAGCGTGCTGTTGTGTGTTATTCCTGTGATAGCCTCTCGATTTAATTCAATTTGAGGTTGTCCTTATTAAATGTCATCCTGCCCCATACGAATCTATGGTCACGAGCCACTGCTAGTCAAACCTCTGATGAATTTTACAATTAACAGAAAGGACCGTGTGTGATTGTGTGATCATGTATGTATCACCTACCGCAGCATTTCTGGGTATTTTGTGAACAGGCAATTGATTTCTCTGACAGCACCTGAATGTAAATAAACAGGTACATTAAACGCATATTAAAAGACTGAGTATCTAACTGGTCATTGTGTTATTCATTCAAGCTTGTGTTCAAGACTCCAGTCATATCTACATGTTCAAGATAAAAGAGCTAAATGTAGAGAATTACTTCCCATTAAATCTAAAAAGGAAAAGCTTAAAACTGACCATACCTGACCATGCTTTTTCAAACCCCTCAGTCCCATCCACAGGGGCTAATTTAGTACGAGACACCTTCATCCTCTTTGCTGGAGAATCATCACAAAACCCACCTGCATGTTCAGCCTATAATAAAACATCACATTTGGCTCAAAACACACATATTGAAGTGGCTGTAAATGACTATTGCAAAAATCAGCAAAAAAAAAAAACCCTCAATATTGCAAACTTGAGTGCCATTTTGAAACAGAATATCTTACAGAGTCTGATCTGTTCCTGTAAACCACAAATCTTATTACAATATTTTCTCTTCATTCATTCATTCATTAAAAACTATTTTCAATGTTTGCTGAATCTTCACTTGGTATTGCACCAACAGCAAATCCTGCTTCAGCAGAGGTATGTCCTGTATTTATTGCTAATAATCTCTATGTTAATGCCTATAGCTGCCAATATTAATATTTTAGAACTTCGTTCATTCATCTTTAGTAACACATTTATCCTGATCAGGGTCATGGATTGGCAGTCCACCTACTGGCATGGTTTTTTGGAGGTGGGAGAAAACTCATATGATCATGAGGAGAAAACGTCAAACTCACAGACAGTAACTTGACCTCAGGATTGAAGCAGGAACCTTGGAGCTGTGAGGTTGCAATGCTACACTACTACAGGTACACTACATGGCTTATATATGTGGACACATAACCATCAAACATATATGTGCTTGTTGATCACACCATTCCAGATTCAATCCCTGTTTGCTGTTAAAATAACCTCCACTCTTCTGGGAAGGCTTTCCACAAGATTTTGGAGTGTGGCTGTGTGGATTTGTGCTCATTCAGCCACAAGAGCTTTAGTGAGTTCAGGAACTGATGTCACGTGAGGAAACAGAGGTACAGTCGGCATTCCTGTTCATCCTAAAGGTCTTCAGTGTGGTTGAGGTCCTGTTGAGTTCTTGCACTCCAAACTTGGCAAACCATTTTTGTTTATCAGTGTAAATTGTTATTATTTTGTTTAAAGATCTTTTTTTTCCATATAGTGCTTCCTGGCAGAAGCTACATAAGATATTTACTTTTCCCAGAAGCCAAAATAATAATTTATACCGATCATCCTGTTCAAGGTTTTACACCCCCCTGGCTCGTAATGTATCGTGTTTCTTTCTTGTGCAACAGTGAACGTTTGCACCTTTTGTAATTGTTGTGTACGAGTCCCTCAGTTGTCCTCAGAGTGAAAAGATGGATCTCAACATCATATAGTCGCTGTTAGAAAGGGGTTAAATATGCAGAAGATGCTGGAAAAGCACATGTACAGGACCTGGAGGATTTTTCTGAAGAACAGTGGGCAGTTTAACTGCTCAGGACAAACATGGGACTCATGACCAACTATCACAAAACATAAAAACATGTAGCTGATCATCCAGGTAACGACACACAGTATTAGGAATCAAGCGTATGCAAACTTTTGAATTGGTTCATTTGTGTAAATTCATCTTGTGGACTATATAGAAAGAGGTGTTATGTGAAATAGCTTATTTAGGGCAGTACTAAATAAAATGCAAATGCAATTTTTATGATCCCTTTTTTTTTTTTATTTTAATTACTAACGTTTTGCAGATTCTGCAAGACACATGTAAACTTATGACCTCAACTGTATATGAGCTCATTTCTGGTGCAAATCGAAAGCAACATTAATTCTTATTTGTGGCTCTCATGGTGATTAATCCAATGTAAAAGGCAATAAAGGCAAACATTTGTTTTCTCTTAATATTAAACCAATGGAACAAAAATTGTAAATAAGAAAATATGTTTTTGGACTCTCTTCTTTTTTTTTTTTTTTTTAAATCACTGGAACCTCAGTTCAGTTTTGTACATATGTAGAAGAGGTTTGTGTGTGCTGTGTGATTTCTGATGTCTAATGCTGATTATAAGATTTACCTCTGGCATTTTCAGTTTAGTTCCTTTAACGTCTGTCCCCCTGAGTGTCATCTGTGATCCTTTACCAGTCATTGTCCTGTTTGGTGGTGTGGGGGTAGGGGGGAAACACCCAAAGATAAGGCTTTTATCAGTTGGCAAACACTTCTATCCAAAGAGATTTACAAATAAGACAGAATTATTACAAATAACAAAAAAAAATCCCTTTCTAAATAGGATACTGATATTCTATAATAGCTTGTATGCTTTATAAATGCTTCTGTCTTCTTTTGTATCCTCTGAACAGTTTTTGGACCCTCTCAGTTTATTTAAAAGAATAAAGAAAAAATTGTTAAAGAACTAGAATTTATTGTAAAGTAATGCATTTGAACTATCTGCAAATACTATTTTTTATCTTAATAAATGACTCTGTCCTAACCACAACCTAAAAACAATAGGTTACTGTCCGTAAATCTGGTTCTCTGAAACATCGAGTGGAGAGATCCACTTATGGGAAGGGCATCCGTACCTAACCTCTGTAGAAGCATCCAACTGCACCACATCTGGTTATGACAGACAGGAGCACGTGTCCAATGCCAGGTAAGGGCACACCCCTTACCGGAGTGCATGACCTGTGTGCGCTCCTCTTCCCCAGTGAGCAAATTCACTTCCCATGTGGCAAGCGGGGCAAGCTTGGTGGATCTCTACACTTGATATTTCAGAGAACTGGGGTTACGGACAGTAATCTATTGTTCTCTTTCATCATCTTGTGTTCGAGATCCACCTATGGGAGAAATGGACAACTCCCCGGTCGCCCAACACACTCATAGTGAGGCCCTGTAAGCCAAGGGAAGGTCACCTAGATAGGTGGTGTTTGACACGTCCCATAATGACGTGCCTGGTAACACCATGCACAAAGGTGATAGTGGTACGCAGGCAGAACACGGAGGACATGCTGGTGACATGAATAAGTGAAGCCTGACAGCCCGAAAACGTGGACTAATAGCTCCCTGGGACCGTGAATCAGGCTGGCCACTTCCTGTTGGGGTCGGAGTGGGCGGGGCTAGGGGGTTTCTTGGTCATGGCTACGGCAAAGGACGTTCTCCTCCAAGGCTTCACAGAAGGGGAATTACCCTGCTGAGCCGGTGGCTTATTTGAGGTTTTGGTCTGCCAGCGTTCTGGAAATGGCATCCCACAGGGGGATAAGGTGGCCACAAGGGGCCTGGCACGGCACGGGTTTCCTCGGCATACATACTTTGAGAGCCTCATCCTCCTTCTTTTTGTCATCTCAGCGTTGTTGCATCGAAGCTCCACCGGCGCTCCTGCGATGCGCTGCTTCTCGCTATCGGGGAGACCCGATAGGTTAACTCAGGGCGCACGCTCGTCAACCACCAAGAGGGCCATGAAATGACCGCTCACCTGGATGGCTTAGTGTGCATTGCAAAGTCCATTTTGCTGGGGAGACTGAGCTTGGGGGGAGCGAGCAGGCCGCAAGGTGTCTGGCGATGGCGGGGGGGGTCACCCATGCTGGGAACCACCATATCCTTAACCTCGAAGACTGCGAGACCATCTCCCAGCAGTGTTTCATGTGCTTGGCACATGAGGGGAGAACCGTGAGGGGCTGATTTCTCAGGCCAGGTGGGTGTCCCAGGAGTTTCCCCATCATAAACATCCCTCTCTTGGTCAGTGGCTCGCTCGCAAAATTCAAACAGGACGAACTGAGGTAAGGCCGTGGGAACATTAGCCTGGGGTGTTAAAGAAGACAGGATGACCTCGTCGGAGCCAGGCAGCTCGTTAATGAAGGAGGGTTCACTTCGTAAGATGCCCTTGAGGAGCGAAGGGTCTCTTTGATCCCCGGGAGCGTGCAGTCATCGTTGTTTCCCTGTCAGAGTTGGATTGACTAAAATCCATGCTCTGGGTCATGGCCACTTTGAGCCTTCGGTGCTGGAGCTTTTTGGAAATCAATGGATTCTTCCACGTGTTTGAGGCCCATGCAGACCACGCAGAAGAGATGAGAATCCCTAGCTGCAATGAGAGCACTGCACACAGCCAGGCAGGCACGCGACTGGTTATCCCTGGCGGAAGTCAGTCGGGTCTGTAAGGTGGGCAGCCATAGGGCAGGGGAGAAAAAGGCTTAAGAGGAGGCGGGCAACCTAACAAGCAGTGCGAGCGTGGGCAGCTAGCAGCGAGTGACCCAGATAACCTGGCTAGCGAGACAGACACATCCCTCGGATCAGCCTTCGGCGGACGTGTCCTCCTCCAGACAAAAAGTGCAAGTCGGCGGACCAGCGAGCTGTGTGCACAAAATAAACGCACAGTTCATTTATGCACTCAGATAAGGTAAGGCGTGCCCTTACCTGGCATTGGACACATGATCCTGTCTGTCATAGCCAGACTTGGTACAATGCCCTTCCCATAAGTGGATCCCGAACATGAGATGATGAAAAAGAACACACACGAGTCAAAGCCACATGTTTTACCATGTTCTAGTGTAGGTCTGAGGATTACACCTCTCTCACTTTGAGATTTCTGAATCATTTTCTTAGACAAGTGAATTTACTGAAAGGCTATAAGAAAAGCCAGGTAACCAAGTGCATTAAATTCCTTCACAATATGCACACATTCACTCTTAATCGTATGCCTAATATGCTAAAAAACGGCTCTGTTCATGTTTCTTGTCTCCTCACATTTCAAAACTGCTAAATCTCACAAAAGTTGAGTAGTTTGAACCCCCGGATATTACTGTCGATCGTTTAATATTTCTATCGTAAAACAATTGTCAAATATTTTACCTCGCACTTTTTGATCGTTAAAACAGTGTGTACAGTAAAGCCCCGCCTCCTTTGATTTGATTGGTCAGCTCAAATATTGGCTAGAGCGCTAAGGCAGTTAGCAAGAGAAAGTCGGTTATCTTGGTGTTGTATGATATCTTTGCAGCACCAAATTAAAGTTTTTATTAGGCAATTATTTCACGACTATTATTATATAACCTCGGGAAAAAAAATACTGAGGACCTCGTGACCTTAATGGTGGGTAGGGCCATGTATCTAGCTGATTAGCTAATATGTTAAATGTCATACTATATGGTCGGCTAACGCTCGCGTTTGTTAATGTAATTTACCTCAATATGTAAATACTGACAAAAATATACGGGGTGTTTAGCTATTCTGTCTAGTTAACTACGCTGTAAAAAAAAAAAAAAATCTATAGAAGAGGAATGAAGTACTGTAGCAGAGGGCAGGTGTCCTGCCCATTTGATTCAACTCACCGATAAGAACGGACTCGTTCTGTTCCCAAATGACTCGTTGCCATTTCAACATACTTTTCCATATTCTTTGCCTATAACATTACTTTGCATGGCATTTTTTTCTAAACATGTATTTACAAAATCGTTAAGTCAGCAAGGCACTAAATGTGTGCAATGACAAACACAATCAACCTCCCTGTATTAATATTACTGTGCTGTGTCTATACTTCTTTATGGTTTGTTTTCATTTATCCTGACACACAATTCACCATTAACTCTTACCCCTAACAAGCAGCTCAAACGTTGTAAAGTGATTAAATTACACTGCAATAGTAACGACAAGAAGACAGGTCTACATCTACAAAACAGGCTCGTACACGAGAGTCGACTCGTTCGTGAACACCACACTTTAAATCCGAGTTTAATGTACACAAAGCTGCTTTATTTCTTCTAGTTTCTTGATGTTAATAATATAACTACCATGATCGACATCTGTTCTCTACTCAAAGATGTCTGTTTTGGTAGCTAATCTCTACGCAACATAAATATAAATACATGCACGAGCTAGGTTTTTATTACCAGCCTATTTCCGTTACGTTCAAGTGAAAAATATTGCTTACTGACTTAACTCCTTAGGTCTTATCACTGTGGATGAAATGTGGACGAGAACAAAGTAAATAAACTGAATCGAATCGCACAGGTGCTTGATTTGTTTAGTCGTTTCCACACGCTGTACTGCACATGGCCGCTTGGGGGCGCTGTTAACCACAGGCCTGTCCTGTCCAGTGTGTACCTTGTGGCGGTGAAAAGTCCCCAAAAAATTATTAAAAACATTATGTTTCAATTTTTTTCAAAATTAATTTACGACTCTTCAGATCACGTTTAAACCAGTTAACATATATTTTCGGTTTAACAAAAAACCAAAACAACAACGCACATTATGTTTATCTCTACATTATATGAGCAGTTTATTATTGCAGTTGTTGATCATGTTATCTTTTAGAGCATAATGCTAATATTTGACCATCATGCAATGAGGCCTGGATTGCTGCTAGCCTTTGTTGTTGCTTTATGACCCATACATTAGACTTAAAAAATTAATAATATAAAATAATAATAACAACATTACACAAACAAGGAGAAAACACAATGATGTGTATAGCGTAGCTTGGTGGCAGGAATAGACACTTAAACACAATAGCAGCTTAAAGGTTAACTGAATATTACCACAGAATTTAGCTTACACCTCCTTGAGAAAATCTTTAATGAGGATTTTTCATCATTGCATCAAAACCTTATGGTCACGTGACATCCATCCATCCATCCATCTCCTATACGGTAACCATACACGCATGGGAGCATGGGGCACAAAGCAGGGTACACCCTGAACATGGTGGTGATTTCACATGCAGTATGTATGAAATGCTTTTGTATTTCTCAAAAAAATCTAATAAAATAAATCAACCCCCTTTGTGTCATAGTCAGCAAGGCTGGGGTATTAGGTTGTACTTAAGCTCCTGGGATTTTGCTTTAAATTTGTTTGTGCATTAAATTTGTTTTTGAAGAAATACAGAAGCATTTCATGAACAATCCAGCTGCTCTGAAGAGAAGTGCCGTTCAGGGGCTCACTACTGAAATGTTCATATTGCCAAAAGCTGCTCTTGTCCACCTTTATGCCTGTTATAATATTTTAGGACCCAATCCATTTTATACTAAAAGAGTCTCAGCCTTATGAGTGTTGTATTAATACATCACTAAAAGAATGGATTTTTCTATTACTCGTGAATACATAGCGCTTACATATTGACATTAATATCTATATAAACTATTCAACATGTTACATGATACAACATCAGGATACGTCCATGATTGTCAATGGAAAAACACTGTTAATGGTATAGTCTGTATTACAAAGCTGGATTAATGATACAGTGACTTAATAAGTGTAAATGAAGTTCTAACACACACATATTAAGTAAGCACTATTTTTTTTTATCCTGGTCATGGTTGCGGTGGATCTAGAGCCTATCCTGGGAACTCTGTGCACAATTTACTCTGGATGGGACGAGCGTCCATCACACACACACACATTCACATCTCACATGTTTTTGGGAGGTGGAAGGACACTAGAGGTCGACCGATAGTGGATTTTACTGATACCGATAACTAAGAGCCAGTCATCTAATGTAGCTCTATTATGCTGTGGGAGACATTTTGTTGTGCATGTTTTGTGTCCACATCAATACAAAGTTATTCTAATTGTATTTATCGTTAACCTTTATTCTATGATGTGAGACATTTTCTATCCTGATAGGCATGGTCATAAACCACGCCAATGAAATGACACACACACAATATAACACAGCCACCATCCATCCATTTTCTTTACACAGGGTCGCAGGGAGCCTATCCCAGGGGACATGGGGCACAAGGCAGGGGACACCCTGTATGTACAATTGTGCACTATGGACAATTTAGAGGTGCTAATCACGCATGTCGTTGGACCGAGGGAGGAAACCAGAGTATCCGGAGTCAAACCCAAACACACCCACCAGTTTTCCTTTAATTTCTCACCATTCTGTATGTCTTGGCTTATCTACTGCATTTAGAAAGCTATGTCCATTTCATTTCTGACTGAACTGTTTCCTTAATTGTTTGCAGGATGCAGTAGATCGCTTATATATTTCTTACTTTTTGTAGGTTTTCCAGGATCGCTTTCTTTTCAAGTGTGGTGTAAAGGTATGTTCATCAACAGCATCAAAATGAGTAGTGAGTCTGCTGGTGCTTTGCCTGCCTTATGCTGAAATGGTTTTCAAAGGAGACATTATCTTGCATAATTTAACACATTTCCCTGTGCTCTTTAAAAGACATCTGTGAAGAATGCAATAAAATTCACCCTTAATTAAGCCCTTGGATTGGTGGTAATTTTGTATGCTAATGACTTCTGCTCATTGGTCACCTCAGTGGGGGGGGGGGGGGGGGGGGTTGAAACTATGAGATTAAAGACAGTACAAAACAAAATCCAGCTCGGCTGGAAATAAGTGGAAATAAGAAGATTGTGGAAATAAGTGTGCCTCATGAAAGCTCTAGGTTCCCTGGTTCAGTCCTGAGCTTGGGTTAGAACCTGTATTAAGATTCTGCGCATGTTCTCCACATGTCTGTTTGGGTTTCCTCAGGGTTCTCCGGTTTCCTCCCACCTCCCAAAAAACATACAGTACCAATAGGTGGATAGGCTACACTAAATTGCCTCTAGATGTCAATGAGTATGTGAATGTGTGTGTGCATAATGCCCTGTGATGAACTGGCATCCCATCCAGGGTGTATTGGATGCCTCGAGGGCATTGTTCTTGTGATAACCTTCAAATCTACCACGACCCTGACCAGCTTAAAGCTCTTACTGAAGAGTATCAGTATGAGCAAAAGCAGTAATTTAATTACATTTAAATCAAGCATATTTTAATTAGCTAAATGGTTAAACTTATTATGTATTTCCTGTTGGTTGGAATTGACTCTGGTTTCCTGGATGTCAGTGACTCGTTTCTCGGGTCGAATCTTTAATTTAATATTAGAAATTGCACATAATGCTGTTTTTTTTTTTTTTTTTTGAGTTGCCCTTTATTTGACCCCAAACAAACAAACAAACAAACAAAAAAACAAAGACAAGCTTCTTTTTCTATTCAGTTTTCTTTAATCCCGTGGCGTTAATCCAATTTAAGTTATCCTATTTAAGCCTTACATGACTGCTGAAATCAGATAATGATTGGATTATTAATGTCTCTTCAACTCACACAGAGCAGGATGCACACTGGACCTGGTAAAGAAAACAGTCATAACAATAAGTACAGTGCACATATATGCAGTGTACTTTTGGTATACGGCCAAAAGTTTGTGGACACCTGACCATCACACATATATTTGCTTTTTGAACATCTGATTCCAGATTTAGATCAGGCACTGATGTTGGGTGAGGAGGCCTGGGGTGCAGTCAGCATTCTGGTTCATCTCAGTGGTGTTCAGTGGGGCTGAGATCAGGGGTCTGTGCAGGTCACTCGAGTTCTTCCACTCCAACTTTGGCAAACCATGTCTTCATAGAGCATGCTTTGTGCACAGGGGCATTGTCACGCTGAAACAGGTTTGGTTCTCTTAGTTTCATTGAAGGGAAATCGTAATGCTACAGCATACAGGCATTCTACACAACTTTGTGGTTCCAACTTTGTGGTTCCAACAGTTTGGGGAAGCACCACATATGGGTGGGATAGTCACGTGTCCACAATATAGTATATGAATGTGATAAGAATAGTAGTGTTCATTTAGCTCTGTGTGTGTGTGTGTGTGTGTGTTGGTGTGGGGTGGGGTGGGGTCATTTTATTTTAAACAAAAAACCCTAAAAGAGCCAAAAGGTTTCTTTCATTTTGTTTACCGAGGTTAAAGTTGGGGTTAGATTTAGCCCTGCTGAATAAAAACAAAACAAAACCCCAATAGAAACCCTCATAGAAATTGTAATGGTTTTAATGGAAACTATAATGGTCCCTATGGGTTTCTGCTAGTCATTTGTTTTGCTTCTCCGGTGGCATGTTTATGTCTGGTGAATACCATTAAGCACCAATAGAACACCTTTGACATTTGGTAATGGTTTTAGTGGTTAACAGCTGATGGTTTGTAATGGTGTTTGTAGTGGAAACCATTAGGATATCTGTGATGGTTTCTATTGTTTGTTTGTTTGTTTGTTTTTCTCAACAGGGTGCATATCTGTCCATGTGTCTGTCTGTCTGTCTGTATGGTGTAGCGTAAAGACAAAATGTCCCCACACGGTTATTAGTGCGGTCCTGCCGCTCGAGGCGCTCTTTCACACACACACACACACACACACACACAAAATCGCGCGCACGCACGCACATACACACGCACGCACACACATACACACACACATACACACGCACGCACACACATACACACACACATACACGCACGCACGCAGTCGCTCGAGCGCACACACAAACAAACATGGCGGCCAGGCAGAGGGGTAAGATGCTCGTTGTGGGTCGTTGCGCGGTGTATGTGCTGTTATGGCTGGTTCCCGGTTCGCTTTGCTCCACACTCTGGCTTCACCGGGATCACAGGTTCATGTTGCCGCAGAACAGAGGCTTTTCTTCGGTCAGTGCGTTTGATCAGGTCCTGGAGAGAAGCGCGGAGCAGCACCGACACCGCGCTCGGAGGAGCAGCAGCACCGACACCGCCGTGCCAAAGGTTTACGGACGGGTAAGACAAGTTTGCCTTTTAATCCGTGCTCCAACCCGGGGAAGAACGACAGGTTTAAACGCTCTGCGTCAATTATCAACCTTCAATCAGTGTGTTCTCCCGAAATCTTTCAACATTTCCAACCTGAGTTCACCTTTCTCCAGCACAGCACAGGTCTACTGGGACCTGTTTGTGTTTCTGTTTGTGTCAGTCATAATCTATTTATTCTGCGGATCTAATCTGGCTTGATTATAATATAATATAATCCAGAGATTATCTAATTTAGATCAGATAAGGGAAAACAAAGCAAACCACATCTCTGACCTGCATTGTTAGATAAAACAAACAAAACAAAGCAATTAAAATGTACCTGATCAAGCAGATCAAAGTGAAATCCTATTTATTTATTTATTTTGAAATATATATATTATATATCGTGAATCAGACTATATGTATTTAGATTTTAAGGTCAGATAGATGCACCAAGAGTTGTTGTTGTTTTGCACCCAGTGGTGAACCACTATATCAATAAAGCTATTAGTGGGATTCATTAAAGGGGTGTTGTGCAAGTGATCTCTCATGGGTTGTTATTATTAACCTGTTGCTATTCTGTGGAAGAAAGTGAGCCTTGTGTTTTTATTTGTTTTTGCCGTTATCACACATCGGTGTAGTTTTACGGACATTACTGTTGTCGAGTGTGAGTTGTAAACCCGATGAGGTGAGTGCATAGGAAGAGTTTTGACATTTTGACATCACAATGAGTTGGGTACGGGGGCTTAGTGGTTAGCACGTTTGCCTCACTCCTCCGGCATTGGGGATTTGAATCCCGCCTCTGCCCCGTGTGCGCAGAGTTTGCATGTTCTCCCCGTGCTTCGGGGAGTCCCTCCGGGTACTCCGGTTTCCTTCCCCAGTCCAAGGCCGTTTCTCGATATGCGTCCTTATGCAGACTTATTCTACGTTATCATCTGCTGCCAGCGTTCAGTTCCAATACTCAAGAACGTAAGTGCCGGGGATGCATAAAATTACCCAGATGTGTTCTTGATATCGAGGATGCATCAGATGCAGAATGCATCGAACCCGCTTGAAGTCCCAGACGTCATTGCGACAAAATAGTAGCAGATGACGGAAGCCTGAGGTTAGGTTGATTTGGCATTTCTAAATCGTCCATAGTGTCTGTGTGTGTGTGTGAATGTGCGTGCGATTGTGCTTTGTGATGGGCTGGCCCCCCGTCCAGGGTGTCCCCTGCCTCATGTCCTGAGTTCCCTGAGATAGGCTCCAGGTCCCCCGTGACCCTGTGTAGGATCAGTGGTACAGAAGATGGATGGATGGATGGATGGACATCACAATGACTTAACAGAGTTAAGTTCACACCTTAGTTGTTCCTGTATCTTCACCCTCCTTGAAGTTTTCTATGTTTTGTAGTGTGAAATGGAGTTTATTGGAATTTTACTGAAATATACACAAAAAACATATTGAAGTGATGGGGGGTGGGGGTGGGGTGGGGTGGGGTGGGGGGTGCAGTATAGTTTACATAATTATTTTCAAATAAAAAATGTTGATTGTACAATTATTCAAGGGGGTATATACTTATGGGAGGCACTGTAAATTGGCATCTGAGAAACCTGACCAAGATTTTTCTTATTTATTATTATTATTATTATTCAGGTATTAAGCTTAAAGTGTTTTTAAAACATACAGTAACTGCTATGAATTACTCAGTAGCTGTAGTGAAACCCATAGAAATGTATAGAGTATAAGGATGAGGAATGCAAGTCTGGACCCACCAACTCGTACAAGGGTTTAAGGGTTTAATGGAAGGTTGGTTTGGCCGAGAAGGCACGGAGTCATGTGTTTTTTAGAAATCTTCTTCCAAATCATATAGGAGAGTCAGACCAAATTGCTCCAGTGAAGAGGATCCCAGCATTTTACACCTCGCATGCCGCATGATCGGCCATAAAAGCACCCGCAGCCCACAAGTCAAAACCAAGCAGCCGTTAAAAAATGCACTTACTGTCTTAACACAACACATAATTGGTATTGGTGATCATAAAAAACAGACCTACATGTGGTATGAAAGCTTAGTAAGTTTCATTAAAAAAAAAAACAAAGCCTGTATTTTACTCATTAAAAATAATAATAAATAAATGTATATTTATCTTTGGTGAATAATACCCATGTTTTTTTACAGAAAATACTGACACCTCCCACTCTAACCCTCTGTGACATACATTACAGTTGTAGTGAATCTAGGTCAGCTGGAACAGATGATTTTCCTTGCCTCTTAAACTATTTAACTTGACAATGATGAATAAATAAGCAACCAGTCAAACCAGTTCCGCTGCTCATAATGTGGCTCAGTTTCTGGCTCTTAAAATTCTTTCTGTATGGTCTTCTGATTGTCTTTTGATACCTCATGAAAAACATGAAGTATTGATATCCATCGACGATCAATGACCCATCAACGATATAGCAAAGGGAATAAATAGATGTAGTGGGAAGGAGGAAGACTCCTAAAATAGGTGGTACCAATTTTATTAGTGCTTTAGTCCTTTAGTTTGCTCAGCTGTCTGACTTACTGATATGTAAACTCTGCTCTAACAGAAGCAGCTCAGCTTTCATAGCTTTAATACTAAGACTGCCATTGATGGGGTTGTCCTTATCATGTTGTAGATCTCTAACTAGCTGAGCCGAGTCTCTGCCGTAACTGTCTCTACTACAAGTCGACTGATTGATCGGTTTTGCCGATAGATCGGTTATTGGCAAAAATCCACACCGATAGTTTTTCATGGTTGCGTCTGTTGCAGCAGCGGCCTCTAGAGGTGAAATAAAAACGGTCAATGACAAATTTTGTTGTGTTATTTGAAGTTTTTTTTTTGTTTTATAAAATTCATTTTGGACATTTTTTTCTATTTATATTTATTTATTTATTTATTTAATGTGGTATTTGGAGTGTTACTTTTTGGATCAGTTTGGATGTATATATTTTATTTGTTAATATTTATTAATAGTTAAAATAAATTAATATTTATGTTTTTCTTTAAAAAAAAGTCCAGTACGTTTTCACGGTTCGGTCAGTACTGTTTGTTTAATAAAGTTCAGCAATATTTTACATTGAGTGTGTTTTCATTCTGTATCGATTTTAGAAACTATCGTTTGATTAAGCGGTTATAGGCAGGTACCGCCCGAGTTAGTGGATTACACCGATACTGATAACTATCCGTCGACCTCTATTCTCTACTACTTCTACTTTCGAGTTCTCATAAATATGCAGTTGAATCTTGCTGGAAAATATTGTCTGAGAAAAGAAGCTGCTGCTGTTCAATTTTTAGAAGCTAACAGTAAAATCTGACTGGTTGTTGAAAAGGTTTCTCCCGTGCCAGCAATGTCCCCCTATGAAGTCAGTGCGAAATGCTAACTTCTCTCAGGAATCACGAAAATACGGCACTAACCGACGAATGACCTCGAAATCGCTAAGCACATCTCAAATATTTCAGTGTAAACACAGTCTGACTAAAAGAGGGACTTTCTGAAAAGCTGTTCTTAAAACTTCAACAAGCGATGTATGAGCTGTTGGTCTACAGAATACTCTATATACAGGATGCTCTAAAAGTCTCCACACACAGGGGACTATGTATGCCAGCACTGTGTCGGTTGTGCCTTCGACAGTGGATGTTCGTGGACGTCCACTTCTCTGTTGATCCTCAACACTTCCAGTCTTTTTGAGTTTGTTAATAAGTTTGGCAACAGTGTCGTGTGTGTGTGTGTGATGGACTTTAACAGGAAACATGGCAAGCACATCGCAGCTTTGTGACGGCTTCCCCATCCAGCCATAAGAATGATTTCTATGCGTTCTTCTTTTGGTAAAGGTGTTCTTAAAAGTTATCTGAAAAAATATATATACAAAGTATGAAAGTTTTCGGAAGACATTTTGCTAAAAAGTGTGGAGATTTTTGGGACACCCTGTATTTTATCTATGTATCCAAGTTTGATAATTGGACAAAGGATTGGCGTACCAAAATGTATAGAGAGAGAGAGTGAGAGAGAGAGAGAAGGACTGGACTCATCAGTGAGCACATACTCAGACCTGTGTTTCCTCCAGTTTTAAGTAAAACAGGAAGAACAGCTTTTAGCAACAGTAAACACAGAACAGCTGACAGACTCACTGCCATGCACCGGAAATCCTTTATGAAGTGCTCTCAGAGGACTGCATGGTGATCAAATTACTCAGTTATTAAAGATTTTCAGGATGTCTACTTCTATTTCTATTGCCTTTGTATTTCATTTGGTCTGAAGTAAGTTGGACCTCATGATGTATCGGGGTGAAAAGTCTATACTTTCCTGTATAGATACAGATGCAGCTATTTTAAATGTAAAAAAAAAAAAAAAATAGAGGTTAACCAGACAGAAAAGATTGACTGCGGATATACTGATCTGATTTTGCCA
The DNA here is from genome assembly GCF_023375685.1 of Ictalurus furcatus. Lineage (NCBI taxonomy): Eukaryota > Metazoa > Chordata > Actinopteri > Siluriformes > Ictaluridae > Ictalurus > Ictalurus furcatus. The sequence goes on along the minus strand of NC_071271.1, from coordinate 9,013,707 downwards.
AAAACATGATCTTGGTGTTACTCGGTACCAGCAACTTTCTGCTTCATCCTGTGGTTTCATTTCTTCAGTGCTTTTGCTTTTGTGAAGAATCTGTTCCTCAGCTCCTCCGTGATGACGCATTAACACTTGAGCATTGTTTTGACACATTCATAAGCAATTCCCATCTCTTTGTTTCATTCGAGTGTTTTCAGAACAAAACCTCGATCAAGACTTTCCGCGGATGCACTGATGAATAGCTGCTTGCTGGGAAACTGATTGAAAGCAAAAATTCTTGAGAGAAATGTTTGGGCTAAATAAGGGGAAAAAATAACCCTTTTAATTCAGGCACTTATGCTAGACCTATTTCATAAATCTCCCAGCACGATTAAATTGAATCCTGTTCTTTAATTGCTCTCCATTTTTTTTTCCTATTTAGCTACATTTTAGCCCTGGAAGGCCTTCGTGTATATGAAGATTCCCAATTTCCTCTGGAAAAAACTCCGCTCCTAATATCCATGCGTCTCTCTTAGATTGGGAAACAGTATTGATTTTGGCAGCAGGATAGATTCAAAGCAAGGGACATGAATGCTAATGTGACAACGTCTTCTTAAAACCGCAAAATGAGCGGTTTGGGACGGGAACCAGTCGACGATGAAGAATAAGGACTGGTTGTGTTTTTCGGAAACATTTCAACAGCTAGTTTAGCATTCGTATGACTTTATGATAAATGCTGTTTGTATATTAAAGCACTTGAGGCTTTGCTTATTTCCAAGAGCCATACCGAGCTGGATAAGGATCTTAACCACAAATCGGAGTTGTTTTTGTCTTTTTTTATAAACATTCTAGAGGGGAATGAGTTATGGTTTTTGTGCTTACCTTAGCGGATGAGTGCAAATGGAAGAAAGCCCATGATAAAAGCATTATAATCTAAAGTGGGCGGGAGGTGAAAAGGAGATTTTTATTGAATTCCTACCGAAAGAAACCGGGCTGAACAGTATGCTGGCTTTACGCACGGTCGGACCAACCAGCTTTCCCTTCAAGGGGAAAAAAAAAAATCAGTGAGTCACTCCTAGAGCAAAATCAGCATGAGTCTCATGGGTCTGAAGCACAGGGCATTCTTACCTGGCCATCATAACACTGATAAAGCCACTGTGTGATGTTTCAACACATCTCATAAAACTGAAATGGCCCCCCAGTGTCCCAGCAGTTAAAACTTTACCAGTGCTACGAAATGCTATTAAATGGACGTCTTTTATTTATTTATGTGGAAGCTTTTTTGGTTTTGTGCTTGGTTGATTGCATGCAAATTGAACTGCTGGCCACGGTATCGGTGCTGCAGATATGATGTCATCTCCATCGGCTTAATGCTTGCAGCAGTGACTGTAGCAGCGCTCATTCTGTCCCCCCTGATCCACACACGCACATGCTCTCTTGGTAATATATAACGGCATGAGAGATTGTAAACATCCGCATGCATTCCATATTTGTTTTCTGCAGCCGTAATATCCAATGTTACAAAGGTCACATAGCTGTTTTTATACTTGCGTAGTAGTAGATTTGCCTAAAAAAAAAAAAAAAAAAGAGCTCAGCAGACTGTCTAGAAGAATAATAGCCTCTTTCTGTCATCTCCCAGGATTATATTGTCATGAGATGATTGCAACGTTGCACACTTTTACGATATTTGTCTTGTGAGCTGTAATGTTGAGTCTGAGAGCACGTCGGCTAAAGCCAACAAGCAGCTTTTCCCCTGAATGTCAGTGGGCCATGGCGAAGGAAGAAAGCAGTGATTTACGCATCTTGGAGCACAAGTACCCTTATTCAGCAGCAAGAATGTTCCAGCTTCTAGATGGCGGGACAAGGCGGTAGTGAAAGCCAACTGGTGTTCAATTATGGTAATTAAAGCCCTCGTATGAATGGTGTGAATAGCAGAGTAATGGTGAGCCTTGAAAAGCCTTTTGCATTTGCAGAATGAAAGAGGAAAGGGAGTTCCTATTGAATTATTAAATGAAAAGACTTTGTGAGAAAGTATTTGATGAAGTGATAACGTAGGTCTGTTTTTATTTCTCTCCCGCTGTTGTAGATTTACATGGATGTGTAATATTTACAGCATTTGACATTACGTCCTTATCCAGAGTGCTTTGTAGTCTCCATGAAAAAAAGAAAAAAAAATCCTCACACCAGTACAAAAAGATCAGGGTTTAAGAGTACTATGAAGCTAAAGCCCTTTTTGGAGGAGCAAGTTGGTACGGCGACTTCTTTTAGCGCTCGTATAAGGCTGCTTTCATGTACAGTATGCAGCATTTTCTCAGTTTGAATCAAGCCCTGGTGTGTTTGCCCTTCTGTGCAGTTCTTTTATGCAGTTGAGAATGCAGCAGTCACATTCTGGAGCAACCAAACATGCCATGTATTTTAGGATGTGGGTGACTTTTTTTGCAGACCTGCTAAAACTTGAACCACGAGGTGCAAACTGAGCTTAAGAACAGAGCTGTAGAAATGTGATGTGTACTGGATATTTGGACCGATGAGCAAAAAGAAGAAAATTGGAAACATGCACAAAATGTAAACTACTTCCTTACACCGATTAGCCATAACATAAAATCCCCTGAAAGGTGAAGTGAATAACATTGATTATCTCATTACACTGGTGGAGATAGTGAAGGGGTGGGGTATATTAGGCTGCAAGTGAACAGTCAGTTCTTGAAGTTAATGTGTTGGAAGCAGGAAAAATGGGCAAGTCTAAGGATCTGAGCGACTTTGACGAGGGCCAAATTGTGATTGCTAGACGACCGGGTCAGAGCATGTCCAAAACATCAGGTCTTGTGGGGTGTTCCTGGTATGCAGTGGTTAGTACCTACCAAAAGGTACTAACTTATATAATTATCTACGGGTATAATGATGCATCTCGATATAAAAATGTGACCGTGTGCATCATGGAAATGTGCGATTCACGTAGTGGAAATCAGCATTCTGTTAATCATGCATCAAATGCAGTTGCGGTGTTGGCACATCTAAGGTCCCAATCTGTGCACCCCACAGAGTTAAAATATATAGAGAGCGTGATGGTCTCATGATCGCATTCTTTCCTTCGCCGTTATCGGAAATCATTGGCACTTGATGTGATGTGACTGAAGGCTCAGATAACTGACAAGCATTAAAAGTTATACATACAGTATATAAATAAGCATTGAGCGCGTCAACGTTTGTTTCAGTAAATATATTTTCAATGAGGCTGTTCCTATGAAATTTTCACCAGACATCAGTATTAACTCAAGAAGTCCACACATATAAAGAAATCCAACATTAAAGTCCATAAATAAAGTTATGTGTAATACAGTGGAATGACACAGGAAAAAAGTATTGAACACGCTATGAAAAAGCAGTTCTCCAAGGCAAGGTAAGGCAAGGAACCAGCTGAAATGCGTAATTAATTATACCTCCTATCTGTGCAAATTAATATCAGCTGGGTTAGTAAATTGATGGCCTATAAAAAGGCTTTTCGTTACCAAGGTGTCACAGAAGAAACATCTCATGATGGGTAAAAGCAAACAGTTCTCCCAGGCCTTTTCTCCCACTGTATATGTTTACACAAACCATGATATAACCATTTGAAAGAGTTCTCCAGTAGCTTTCAAACACCACCAGCCATGGTTGAAGCTCTATTTCTGGTTAATATGATGCCTCAGACACTGCTATATTTCAATCAATCATTTTCCCCAGGCTAGAGGCTTTGTTTACTAGATCAGTTTTTGGGAAAATTTGTAAATGTATTTATTTAATTTGTTTGAGTCTATATATTGAACCGGTAATGCATTTTGTTTGCAATATTAAACCTGTCTTCACAATTTATTTCGCTTTATACAGACTAAAAAAAAAATGCACGTTTTGCATTATTTATAATTCAGAAATAAATAAATAAGTCTTTTCAGTCATAATTTTTCTTCATTGAATTGAATTGTGAAGCATCTAATTGTGAAAAAAAATGCATCGTTACACCTGTATAGTGTATTGTTACAACCCCTTGGCAGAGGTCGGGCTGGACAATATATGGATATAATATCGATATCGTGGTGAACGATTACACGATACACTTTTCTGAGATATCGTTGGTATGGTGTTGTATTTATTTACGTTTTTAATAACCACTAATTAAATGGTACTGAATGGATGCCGTTGATTTGACGTAATTTGTTTAAACTTAATCTTCTTTCTTTGTAGGCATTAAAGAGAAGTATTGTCAAACTCAGTTGAATGTTTTTTTTTGTTTATTTTACTACTGTTTTGCAGACAGTTTGCTAGCTAAATTATATATTGTGTTATGCATTGTGTATTGTAGAAATTTCATTAAGTATCGTGTATGATATTTTTGTCAAATCGCCCAGCCCTAGACAAAGGTTTGTTTATTTTTTTCCAACATCATATTTCTGACCAAAGAGTGAAGTGTTGTGAGTATGTTTTGAGCCCTACACACCCTTCACTGATTTTATTTTATAGCTTTTTTGTTCGTTTAATTGCGTGCAATAAGAAAACATAACAAGCCAAGTAGCTTATAATCCAAAAGTATGAATTTCACTCTGATTTGAACTCGACAAACGGACTAATAATAGGCGTGAAAGTGTTAAGTGAAGAGGTAGGTCTTCAGTTTTAGTCTGCAGACAGCCAGTGACAGAGCTGTTCGGACAGACGATAAATCTAAGTGCCAGTACAGAGAAAAGTCTTCGATACATGTCTTCCTTGTATCTTGAGGGATGGTGAGTCAAGTTGAGCTATGCTAAAGGCTCTAAGGCAGTATAGGTGTACGTCATATGTCCATGGTAGATGCGTATAAATATAAAGTATATTTAAAGGAGTTAGGATTTATGAATCAAACTTCAGTTCTGTATAAGGAGACATGCCAGACTTCACAACTTTACAACCGTTCCATCTCAGTGAGCTCCTCATTCTCAATGTACAGCTGTTCAGAAGCACAGTTTAGGCATTGCTTTAAAAGCTGTGGGGATTTACTGCCCGGTCATGTGACTCTGTGTCAGCAAATTTGGATTTCAACCCAATCTTAAACCTCTGCTATCCAGTTTATACACTAACACTGCGAGCGTATTTGCTTCCTTGATGCGAGTGTTTTGAATATTTTAAAACCACTATAATGACATTATTTTTGCGTCGCCATTAAAACCCACTATTTTGTCATTTGCATTTGAAATATAACGTATAGAGAGAAGCTTGTGCTCCACAAGGGGAAATGCTGCTGGTTTGTTATATTTCACTTTAATAGAGCATCAGAAGAGCCATCATCTGAAAAGCCCACACCCCATCAGGGTCCTGAATTAAAGATGAGAAGGGCTTCACAGCTCAGAATTCCAAATTGAAAAGCTGACATGTTTCTCTCTCTCTCTGTCTCTCTCTCTCTCCCTCTCTCCCACTTGGGTTTTGTTGTGCCTGCTCATGTCTGTTTTGTCTAGGCTAAGACTTATTTTACACATTTCACACAGCACAAATCAGTTGGCTGAGAGGATGGATTTGGGTCTAATATATCAGATGCACACCTGCATTGCAGCAACAGGAGCAGCTACAGCAGGTGTTGAGGAGAACAGCCGGAAGAGGCATTTCTTTCCGTTTAGCATTTGTAATGGTGCACTTAGGTTATAGTTTAGTTATACTGCATGGTGCAGGACCAGATGAAAAATTGACAGAATTTCTAACTAACTTTAGGGGAGAATTTGAGCTCTAGCAGTTCAAAACCCACTGGAATAACTTGTTTACCCTTGTAGATGAAACCACGCCTCCTGGAATCCACAGTGGCTAGTTCAGTAGCTAGCTGTTACACTTTACATCATGTCATTGTCCTTGGCCAGATATGACGAAAGATACTATAAACACACCGATAACTTACTGATTTGTAGCTGCAAGAGTAGTTCATAAGAAAAAGCTAGGAGTTTCATAGCTTATTTCATGCCACCAGATAATATTAATTAGCAAATCCAGGGAATTAGATTTGTGCCAAATATATTAAACATAACTTTTCATGAAAGGAACAGAAATATACTTTAAAGAGAATGGAGAAAAACACTCTGAAAGATCAAAAATTGAATAAACAGCATTCTTTGTTTACAGTTTTCTAAGCTTCCTTTTCGCTCATCGTGGTTTATGCATGCGCCGCAAGAGTTTCCGTTTACGCTCCGCAAGTTTATGTTCGCCATTCTAGCACAAATCTTTCATGTGGCTGGGGCTTAACAGCGATTTACTCTCATTGGCTTGTGAGATTTGGATGGATAGCTCCCTGACTTGGAAGTAGAGACTTTTGTGTCACTCTGGATGCGGTTCTCTGTGAAGTGTTTGTACTTTGTAGTGGAAATTACTTACTTACTTCAGCGTACGTCAGTGTATTAGTTCATAATTAAAATTTGAGGTTTGACTATTTTTTCGAGATGAGCTCTCAGGATCGGCATGGAGCGCCATTGAGAGCATCATCTGCCTCCTCCTCCTCAGCTGGACACTCAAGCCATCAACCCAAATCTTGCTAGTCAATGAGAGTAAATCACTGTTAAGCCCTACAAACATGTGAGATTTGTGCCAGAATTGCGAATGTAAACTTGCAAATGAAAATTTCGAAAGTGTAAATGAAAATTCTGGAAAAGTGCAGTCAGAAACCTTGATTAGCGAAAAGGAAGTTTAACAAAGAATACTATTTATTGGAAGACCATTTTTACCACTGTTATCAGTTTCAGTGTTTTTCTTCTTTCTTGTTGTATATTTTTGTTCACTTCTTGAAAAGTTACATTTAATAATTTGGGCATAAATTTAATTCCATACAAATCTGGCTGACTAGTTTGAAAGCAGTGTTGATCATCACTGTTTGCTAGTTATGACAAAGACTGCTGCAAACTCCTGAAATACTGCCATGGCAGATAACGTCATGATTTGTTGAGCCATCATTGATCCAAATAGTTGAAGTAATAGTCTTGCAATCTAATATGCATTAATGAGTAATGTTTTCATCCATAAGCATGCCTGAAAACTCCCTACTTTCACAGAAAAAGGCACTATAACCAACATGGCAGATGACCAACCACAGTCCCATATGATTGTTTGACCTTTTGGAAACCAGCAGACTGAATTGCAGAGAGACAATCAGATTGTAGCCTTCATGATTCCGAAGCTAGTGGCCAAAACCCCCTCAAAAGATATCACTCCATGCACTCCGTTTACTCCATGGACGATGCTGAGAATAACTAGAGAATAGTTACATTATAACATTAAATTCATCCTAAATTATTGCATTAGCTGAAGGAGAAATGTAGCCCATTCGGTGTCCAAGTTCATTGTCTTCACAGTTAGCAGGTTTCTCCATCTTGGAAAAGCAACTCCCAGCTTTACTCGTTTTTATTTACAGATTTTAAGCCCCTGGGAATAGTAGTAGGAAACGCTGTCTGTCACATTAGCTACTTAATCAGCTTGCTACAAAAACGTTAACGTGCTGCATTGAACAAATCAAATCCTGTGCTGTTTTATCAGCTTGTACTTATGCTGTGTTGGGCTAAAGGTTGTAACATATAAATCAAACGCAGCATTATTACGGGGACTGCAAATTGTGGGCAGCTAGTCAGTGGCTTATGTTCACATATTTACTTTTTTCCGTATTAGATTCACTTGTTTTCTGAAAGAAACTGGTCAGAAATGAACTGCCCTCTTTTTGCTCTCTCTGTCTCTCTCCCTCCGCTTCGTTTGTTTCTGAAATGCTTTATTGTACAGCACTGGATGCCACTATGTTTGCGGTTCTAAACAGTCAAGTTGGAGGCGTGTCTTTAACATGACTGAGGGTTGTATACATGTACATCAGTAAATCACAAGCTATGTTTCCATCCAAGTTGCGAATTTAACTTCTGCACAAATTGGACTATCGCATAGAACATATGCGAATAAAGCGCCGTGTCCATCCCATGTGTTCAAGAGAACACAGTCGTCACTTCCAGGGAAACTGCTGGAAAGCATCAATACAAATGGCAGTTGTTGTAACCTGGGAAGCCAGTGTGTCTCTTTATTTCCCCAATATAATAATTCACAGATGAAACGCTATAACAAACCTCATGTTAAATTGCGATCGGAGATGGATGGCTGGTATTTGGGAACGGAATCGTATGAAACAGTTCTGGGAGGTAATTATACTGTGCCAAATCATTTCGATGACAGACTTTGGTTCAGGCATTTCAGAATGACAAAAACATCATTTGAGATGCTTTGCGATGAGATTAGTTCGCTGGTTAGTCCAGTTATGAGACCCACCTTGCTCCAGTTCTGACAGAAAAAAATTTCTGAGCCAATTATCCAATCACATGATTTGTTGAGGCAAAGTCACATGACTTTTTTTGATGCGCAACAAGGATTTTATTTGGTAATTGTGTTTCCATCGTAGTTTATGTGCAGGTCTTTTTATAAAAAAAAGAATAAATGATCCACTTCAATTGAGTGCAAAGTTTTTTGGAGATTTTATTTGCGTCCGGTGTTTCCATCCGGCGATTTTTCTGCAATATCCCAAAATTAAAAAAAAAATACGTGGACTACATAATACTAAAACTGCAAAGCTACAGATGCACTTTTTTTCCCTTTTTAGGCATTTTTGTCCCCCCCCAACCTTTTTTTTTTTTTCCTCAGATGTTTGATACACGGGCTTTTATTGTGTTGTTTCAGCAACTGTTGTATTGCGTTCCCCAGATATTTCAGTAAGAACAATAAAAACATTGATCTGTGTACATTTTATTACCCATCTTTGATGGCATTATGCTGTCAGTTACGGCCATGGTAAACTCTTCACATGGTGAAGTTTTGTATTTTTGGCAGATCTGTTGTTGTTGTTGTTGTTTTATAGGCTGAAAACCTTAATTTAGGCCAAACCTCATTTTTCGTATTTGATTTTTTGGCTGTTTGCCAGAATCCAGCCATAGCAACATCCACCAGGTTTACTCAGACCGCTGCACATATCCATTACTGACCACAGCTGATTAAGTAGATGGTGCCGCTAATTAAACGTTCTCCATATGTGCAGTCTTATTAAGTCAAACACTTTTCTAATAATGTTTTTCACTTAGCCTTGTGTAATGACAGTTGTTGTTTTCCTATTTACAGGCCAACCTGAATGACTCTCATAACCAGATGGTTGTGCACTGGGCTGGAGAGAAGAGTAACGTCATCGTAGCTTTGGCAAGAGACAGCGTCGGAGCCACCGACCCCAAGAGCAGCTCGGTGAGTGTGTGATTGTGTTCAAAGCTGACATGTTGAGTACTCTTTGGTGCAGTGAAACCCTCACTCCTGCAGGTCTACTACCCAGTTTATGACTTATTCAAGTCATTAATGGCATGACATTGGAATCGTGAGTGAACTGGGGCTTCAACTATTCATCTCAGATGAGATGTAAAGGTCTTGCAGGTCTTTTCCTGTCCTGTCAGAAGCCACACTTTATCTACACTACTTGGCATCTTTTTTTTATGTTGACAAAAAGCCAGGTTGTCTGGCGCAGCTGAGAAGCCACTTTTGAATCAGCAGGAGCCATGGTGACAAATGCTGCTGTTTAACAGTTTATTCATTACTTAAAAATGCAACGTTGGCAGTTATTTACAGCTTTCAAGGAGAAGATGCATCATATTTACACAAGGGTACAAACCCTTATTGGATTGTAACAGAGTATGTTGAACATTAAATACATTGAGCCTCAATCAGTTTTTAGTAAAATTGTGTGCAAAAGTTCTTCATAGGCTGAACTTAACATATGAGTTCTTCGTACTCTTATGTGTGTGTTGATTAAATTGCAATCACCTGTAAATTACCAAGTGCATTTACATTCGGTGACGTGTACAATGCTCCATAAAAGGCAATGCTCACAGAGAGCTGAAAGTGACAAAATGACGAGTAATGAGTCCTTTAAAAAAATAAAATGTATTAGTCATATATACATTATAGCACAGTGAAATTCTTTTCTTTGCATACCCCAGCATGTTAGGAAGCTGGGGTCAGAGCGCAGGGTCAGCCATGATACAGCGCTCCTGGAGCAGAGAGGGTTAAGGGCCTTGCTCAAGGGCCCAACAGTGGCATCTTGGGGCTTGAACCCCAGACATTCCGACCCAGAGCCTTAACCGTCAAGGCTACGTCCACATTAATCCGGATAAATTTGAAAACGCATCGTTTTCTCTAGGTCTTGGCCTTTCATCCACACTGAAACGGCGTTTCTGTCCGATGAAAAATGGAGCTTTTTCAAAACACTCTTTCAAGGGGATCAATTTGAAAATGCCTTTTTCGCATTGTAGTGTGGACTGAAAACTCAAATTGTCTGTTTTTTCAGTCATGAGATGCAGTCGTGTGACCCATTCAGCTCCAAACAAACAAGATGGTGGACGGTGTTGTACTGTAGTCGTTGTGCCTGCTGTCCAGTTTGATAGCGATGTTAAACATTCATTTGACTTTTGTACAACTTTCAGATTGCATTTATGCGTTTTTAAATAAACGCCTGATGGAAATGACACGGGCCAAAGCTTCTTCCGTTTGTATGCATGCACAGCATAGGGATGTAAGCATTTTCAGGTGGTTTGAGATCTGTCTGCATTAATGTGAATGAAGTGCTCTGTGTGTGTGTGTGTGTGTGTGTGTGTGTGTGTGTGTGTGTGCGCTAAATCCTCCAGTAATGCAGCTGAGCCACTCCAGCGTCATTTCTTTTAACGTAATTGAGTGGCTAGTCTTATTTGTTTTTAATTTATTTCTTTTGGATTCTGTTCATTAATATGAAACGACTTGATTTCACAAAATTTTCATAAAATCACTGTCATTGAAAGACGGGAAATAAGCTATTTAAACTTGACGGTGTATACTGCAAATAAAAATGCAGTAATTCATTTTTGAAAATGATACAATTATACGGTCCCGTTTGAGGTTTACATTAGTAAGTCTCCTTACACACTTTGTCCAGGATTTTTTGCCATCGCAGAAATAAAGGCAAAATCGAGCAAACTCTGTGACGTTCGGAGGAGCTTGCAATTTATTCAAAATTACAGCAGATTTTTCGCAGATTTTGGGCCAAGACACGTCATGTGATGTCATCACAACGCGCATTCAACCAAAGCTCTCTTCGGTTCACGTTCGTCGAACATGAGTACAGCTAAAAGGTCTCATCAATGCATAAGACTGTGCACAGCAATTTCGTGCAATTGTGATTTCGACAATTTAAGTAGTTTTCTGCAAAAAAAGCACAAAAACTCTGCATGTTGCATCGCAAATTTAGAAAAAAAAAGCAGCAGCGAAAATCAAACACTTTTGGCCGCAGCGATCACAAAAAATTTGACATTTATGTCCTGTACTGACTGCTTATACAATATATCTCATGAGCTTTTCATGGATACCAACTTTCTTGTGGTAATGCTCTTGTGAACTATTTACGCATAAAGTATTCTGGATGTCCTAGGAAAGCACTAGTTTTGTGCTTCCTATACTGCTGAAGCCCCTTCATTTTCTGTAGCACTAAAAGCTTAAAATGTAATTCACAACCAGTCACACCCAGACTTTCAATCTAACCCCATGATGTCCTCCTCTCTTCTGTACTCACAGTTTGTTCCTTTTCACCTGTCTGTTTGCTGCAACTCTGCATTATTCTGTATAATAGTTTCCCGGTTACGTATCAGGAAATCACAGTGCTGCTAAGCTGTAAAGACCTGTGCTCATGACAACATATTCTGCCTCGTTGGAGCCTGTCCGATTAAAAAGCTCCATCTGTTTCTCACAGCCTCTGCGTGTGATTCTGGCTTTGATTATGTCATCCTAAAGCCTGTCAAACAATGAGCAGAACGTTAGCAGAAGAAGTGTTAAGTTCTGGTTAAGGGGTTAGAAATTTACACAGTATGTGACATAGTTGAAATATATCACTGTTTCATATTATCATGAAGAAAACACAAACTAGTGGTGAAAATGAACAGAAGGGTTTATCGGGAGTTTTTTTTGTACCATTTGTCTTTGTACGCAACATTCGGTCTCCTGTTACTGGAGGACGTGTGGAGTAATTATGATCAGTTCACACTGGATGAATGATCTCTGTATAAATCACAGAGATGGGAATGTCTTCAGGATGCATGCATGGCTGTCATGCTTAAAAACTCGTACTTGTACTCGTAGTACGTTTACTACAAATACAATATTTGACCTTTATTGAAACGTTTTGTTGTAGGACTTGTGGTTGCGCTTATCACTTATGATCGTTTGTTTTGAGCTCAAAACCTGCTTTCCCACAAGATGTTGGTAAAGATCCCAATACATGTCCATTTCGATGGGATCTATGCCGATCAGCCATAACATTAAAACCACTGACAGGTGAAGTGAATAACATTTGATTATCTTATTACAGTGGCACCTGTCAAGGGGTGTGGTATGTTAGGCAGCACGTGAACAGTCAGTTCTCGAGGTTGATGTGTTGGAAGCAGGAAAAATGGGCAAGCGTAAGGATCTGAGTGACTTTGACGAGGGCCAAATTGGGATGGCTAGACGGACGACTGGGTCAGAGCATCTCCAAAATGGCAGGTCTTGTGGGGTGTTCCCCGTATGCATTGGTTAGTACCTACCAAAGGTGGTCCAAGGAAAGACAACCGGTGAACTGGCCACTTAAGGCTCGTTGATGTGCGTGGGGAGTGAAGGCTAGCCCATCTGGTCTGATCCAACAGAAGCTGTAGCACAAATTGCTGAAAAAGTTAGATATCTATGATTGGAAGGTGTCAGAACACACTGCATTTCTGATTGCAACATATGGGGCTGCGTATGGAGCTGTGTAGCTGCAGACCAGTCAGAGTGCCCATGCTAACCCCTGTCCACCACCAAAAGCACCTGCAATGGGCACATGAGCATCAGAACTGGACCATGGAGCAATGGAAGAAAGTGGCCTGCTCTGATGAATCATGTGTTCTTTTACATCCTGTGGATGACTGGGTTATTTGTGCGTCACTTACCAGAGGAAAAGATGGCACAAGGATGGACTATGGGAAGAAGGCAAGCTGGCGGAGGAAGTGTGATGCTCTGCATGTTCTGCAGGGAAACCTTGCTTCCTGGCATGCATGTGGATGTTACTTTGACACGTACCACCTACCTAAACATTGTTGCAGACCAAGTACAGCGCTTCATGGCAACAGTATGGCTGATCGGTGTGTATTACCTGGAGTTATTTCTGCTGGTCATTTAATAGAAGGTGAAACACAGCATAATCTTTCTAGACATTTGTAAAACTTGGCCTGATTGGGACATAACTAAAATCCTGAAGATACACCAGTTTATAATTATGTTACTAAACTAGTCCAGTCTGAATAGGACTTAAGAAATATTTATAAAATTCCCAATATTTATCACATGAGAGAAAGAGAGAGTTGGTATTGCTGAGCCCAACGAAAAAAAAATGGAAATGCATTTTAATCTGTATTTTGCACAACCGGTCAAAAGTGAAGTTACTGTTCAACTAACCATGAAGCCCTGACACTGTACCAACCCTAGTTCTAGGGTTAACGGATGGCGTGACTTGGTGGAGAATCAAAGCCCTGAGGATGAAGTGGGGTTTTTATCTCTGATACTGTGTGTCATCACTTTCCAGAAAGAACCTCTTGGCACACATGCAAAAGCCCTGGAGTTTAAAAAGGTGAAACTTTGACCAGGATTTGTTTACATAGCTGGGCATTTGGACATAACAGGATAACAAGGGGTTTGGAGAGTAGGAGGTAGTTTCCAGTTACCAGATTCTGTTGAGTTCTCAAGTAACTTTTAGTATATTTGTATTTGCCAAATCAGATATTCTGATTTTAAAACTAAGGCAGGGAAGGGGAATTTGAGAACTGTGATTTTGACTTTCTAATTGTCTTCACACAAAAGCAGGACACTGAAAATGGGAACGAAGTGCAGGGTGAATATAAGCTTGCTGTAATGAGAGAGGAGCATTCCTCTTGTGTGGTTTTCATGATATTAGTAATATCACAGCACAAGCAGAAGATAATCGCTGTGAGTTTGGTATATTGCTGTCCAATAAAATAATAATTATTTACATAAACTAAAGGTTTTTTTTTTTCTTTCTTATGTGGTTTATTATTGTAAATAAACCAGCCTTTCCTTATTGGGGGGGACCTCGGTTTTGTTAGAATGTACACAATACGTTTCTTGTTTTTACACATTTTATGTAACATTATATACTATATTTAATTGCTGTTTTCATACCTTTTTTCCACAGGTTTATGTGTCGTATGACTATGGAACCACCTTCATCCACATTTCAGATAAGTTCGACCTGCCTAGTGGGAAGGAGAACAGCAAGCAGGTGATCTCGCAGTTCTACCACAGCCCTGCTGATAACCGACGTGTGAGTATCTACTTCTGCTCGTTTTTCTCAATTTTCAAACATGGGCCTTAAAGCACCGAGTGAGGTCAGTTAAGGTTGTTTTGATGTGGGGATGTGCCTCTGTGGCCTGTCCTTCTTTTAAGGGGGGTGTGTGTGTGTGTGTGTGTGTGTGTGTGTGTGTGTGTGTGTGTGGAGAAGCTGCTTCTGGGCGTGGGAGCAGTTCTCATGAGAGCGAGTGCGACAGCGTGACTAATAGTCCCGGCCTTGCCCGTAGCCGTCGCCCTTGGCACCCAATATAATTGCCTGCTTCAGGGAGGAGTTGCCACTTGCAAAGACACCTGGGAGTTGAAGTGCTGCTCTGCTCCATGATTCTGCAGTGCGGCTCCTCAGGCCAAAGTCCTGAGCCATAGTCCTGAGGAGGAGGAGGATAACTAACGGTAGCATTTTGCAGTGCACAGTATTAGCACTACGGCATTAGGACAGCTGTCCACTTTTAATTTAATAGATGACTTTCCCTATATAATCCAAATAACAAGTGAGCAACCAAATGAACTGAGAGAGCTGGCTGGGATAAAAAAAACATTATAATATCTGCGCACGGTTCATGCAAATCTAAGATAAAAATATTCCCTAAAGACAAAGGCATGACTGTTCATGGACATGTCTTTTTATAGCAGCTCAGTCTCATCAGTTTTGTCTCCCTGTGGAAGAGTGTATTTTAAATCACACATGGTCATGTGTGAGCAATGTGTTGCACTCTTTTTCTCTTCCACTATCTCGTTGTTCTTTCTTTCTCCGGCTCGGTTCGTCCTCCAAGCTCTTTACGTTGGCTCTTATTGGAGCGGAAACCGTTTTACCATTACCAGGTTTAAAGGGAACGCACATACAGTGCCCTCCACTAATATTGGCATCCGTGGTAAATATGAGCAAAGAAGGCTGTGAAAAATTGTGTTTATTGTTTAACTTTTTGATCTTTTGATAAAAAAATTCACAAAAATACTCTGCTCTCCCGGATATCAAACAATTTCAAACACAACACAGGTTTATAAAAAAACTTTGTTAAATATAGGTGTGCAACAATTATTGAGAAATATATTTGAAGCATATTCCCGTTGATATTAACTTTTTTTTTTTTTTTTTTTTTTTTTTTTTTTTTTATACATACACCTGGGTGACTAGGAACAGGAATTTGTTCAACCATGACTTCCTGTTTCACAGGGGTATAAATATGAGGTAACGAACAGGCTAAATTCCTTTAGTCATTCATAACAATGGGTAAGACCAAAGAATATAGCTGTGATGTGCGGCAAAACGTTGTTGAGCTTCACAAACTGGGAAGTGTCTATAAGAAGCACAAGCATTGAAAATGCCCATTTCCACCATCAGGGCAATAATTAAGAAGTTCCAAATGGAAATGTTATGAATCAACCTGGAATTGGACGTGTGTCTATATTGTCTCAACACACTGTGAAGAGGATGGTTCGAGTTGGAGAATTGCAGATGTTAGTTCCATCTTGGGGTCAGAAAGTCTCCAAAACTACAATCCGAAGTCACCTACATCACCACAAGTTGTTTCAAAGGGTTTCAAGAAAAAAGCCTCTACACTCATTCAAAAACAAACTCAAGCATCTTCAGTTTGCCAGACACTATTGGAACTTCAAATGGGATCGGGTTCTATGTTCAGATGAAACCAAAATAGACCTTTTTGGCAATAAACACCAGAGGTGGTTTTGGTGCACAGAGAGGTAGCCATATGGAAAAGTACCTCATGGCCACAGTTAAATATGGTGGTGGCTCTTTAATGTTTTGGGGCTGTTTTTCTGCCAGAGGACCTGGACATTTTGTTAGGATAAATGACATCATGGACTCTATCAAATATCAACAGATATTAAATGAAAACCTGCCTCTGCCAGAAAGCTTAAAATAGGCCGTGGTTGGATCCTCCAGCAGGACAATGATCCAAAACATACATCAAAATCAACACAAAAATGGTTTACTGACCACAAAATCAAGGTCCTGCCATGGCCATCCCAGTCCCCTGACTGTGAGTGTGAGACTGTGACTGTGGGGTGAACTGAAGAGGAGAGACCACCAGAGTTGACCTTGAAATTGAAATTGACCTTGAAAGGATCTGGAGAGATTCTGTATGGAGGAATGGTCTCAGATCCCTTGCCATGTATTCTCCAACCTCATCAGGCATTATAGGAGAATACTCAGAGCTGTTATCTTGGCAAACGGAGGTAGCACAAAGTATTGACTAAAATGATGCCAATAATTGTTGCACACCAATATTCAACAAAGACATTTTTTTTTTTTGGATAAACCTGTGTTTTGTTTGCAATTGGTTGATATCCATGAGAGCAGAATATTTTTGTGATTTTTTTTTTTTTTTTTTTTTTTTTTTTTTTTTTTTAAAAACAAAAGATCGAAAGGTTAAACAATAAAGACAATTTATCACAGCCTTCTTTGCTCATATATAACAAGGGTGCCAATATTAGTGGAGGGCACTTTAGATACAGGATCAAGCAGAAGACGCAGAGGGAAAATCGCAGCTGCATAATTACATACAAAGATCCACTATCTCTTAACTATATTAAAAATGTTTTCTTTGTAGTCTTAGCTTTTGATGTTTCACATTTATTCTTTACTATCCCTGTCAATTAGAGCTATTTATAAGTTGAGTTTTTATTGTGGGTTTTATTTTATTTTATATATATATATATATATATATATATATATATATATATATATATATATATATATATATAATATATGCATGCGCATGTTTGACTGGTAACTTGAATAAAAATGCGTTTAATCCAACCAATAATATTCCAAAAACAAGTTGACCTATACATATACCTGTCAGCTTGGACCTAATGATCATTTTAATCAAAATGTGTTCTGTCAGTGGAAAGTTCATGAGCAGGAATAACTAGCTTTGTGGCACTAATAAATATTCAAAATATTATTGTACACATTTAAATCATGAGCATAATATTGGAATAGTTGGATTATGGAGGGAATGTTCCAGTTAAAGGGGTCGCGGGCTTGAGAACAGTATTACGGAATGAGATCCCTTGAATTAGGCATTCAAGTGTGCCCAGTGTCTTTGAGGGTTTCCTCTGGGATCTCTGGTTTCCTCCCACCTCCCCAAAAGCATGACATTAGGTGGATTAGCTGAACTAAATTGCCCCAAGGTTTGAATGAGTGTGTAAAGGCTTTATACTTGCTCTTAACTATACATACGCATACGCAAGATGGCTGCCGCATGTCATGCACGACTGAATGGTGCAATACAAACGTCAACATAATGTGTTCACAACTGAATAAACAAACTTAGCGTGTCTGAAATCACATACGTATGCACTATTCTAGATACTGTTTTAACCTACTGATTCTAGATTTACGAGATTAGCAAATACTTTTTGAACATACGATGAGGGTTTCTGATTTGAGACGCAATCACAGCAACAGCAGAATGTTTTAAAGGGAAACCGGTCTTGCCAGAATGTATATTGTTGCTGTGTGAAATCTCTAAGCAGTACAGTTCGACTTGGAAACCAGATGGACAGGGATGTTTTGGCTCTGACGTGCCATTTAGAGGATGTTGCGTTTAATCCTTCAAGTGCGTATGTGAACAGTGGCGCTCGTGTAGCAGCTGCACACACGCACATACCTGTGGTGAAAGTGAGGTATATTTGCAGCTTAAATGTGTATGTGCATGTTGCCCATGTGATGGACATGTGATGTCCCCAGTGTTCCCAGGACAAACTCTGGATCCACCCTAAACCTGACCAGGGATAAAGCGCTTACTAAAGATGAATGAATGAATTAAAATGTATGAAGGAAACAATTAACTTTTTATTTCTGTTCTTTCATGTTGTCCTCAGTACCTTTTTGCAGACACCAAAAACAGTTACCTTTGGAACACCTTTGATTTCTGCAAGAGCGTCCAGGGATTCTCCATCCCCTTCAGACCCACAGACCTGCTCCTGCACAGCAAGAGACCAAACCTGGTCCTGGGTTATGACAGTTCCCACCCTAATAAGCAGGTTTGTCCGTAACAGTTATTTCAACATGCTTGAGTGCAAAGTCACTGATATTCCTGTTTAGCTGTGCTTTATTTTTAGAGTATGAAAGCAGGGCTTTTTTTTTTTAAATTTATGAAATAGCTGCTTTTTTTTTTCTTAACATGCAGGATAGTTATTTTAGTGTTCTGATTCAGTAGGGAAACTTTATTACTCTGCATTGAAAACGTTCTGTTGCAAAGGTTGGGCTAGTGGCACTTGTCCAATAAGCGTGGTGATTCATCAGAGTTAAAGCCTTTAGAGAAAAGTTTCAGTCTGAATTCACTGTATAATGAGTCATCAGCTGGGCTTGAAATTTCAGAAAGTTTTATCCGTTTCCTTTTTCTTTTCTTTTTTCTTTTTTTCCTGGAAGCTGTGGAAGTCAGATGACTTTGGTGAAACATGGGTGCTGATTCAAGAACATGTCAAGTCCTACTTCTGGTAAGATCAATGACTGTAATTAAGTACTGCTGGTGTTTGCCGTAAGACACTCTGTGAAATACTCTGATAATTCTCACTGAGTTTGTCCATCAGGCACTGAAGGCCATGTTTCCACTTCTTCCTCACCCTTATTGGTTTCTGATTCGAATCCTAGCCTAGATCTAGCCTTATCATATAAGTGATCTTTATTCTTGCCTGTCTAGCCCAGTGAAAAGGCTTTTCACTGTTTTGGGAAGCTGAGAGCAGGAAGTCGGGGTTAATAGTGCTAACTACTCAGACAGTTCAGATGCACTATATGGCCAAAAGTTTGTGGACTCCTGGCCATCACACCTGTAACATCCCATTATAGCATTAGTCTTGTCTTGGCTGTTATATTAACCTTCACTCTTCTGGGAAGGCTTTATACTAGGTTGTAGAGCATAGCTGTGGGGATTTGTGAGCGTTCAGCCACAAGAGCATTAGTGTGGTCAGGCTCTGATGTTGCGTGAAGAGGACTGGGGTGCAGTCGTCGGCGTTCCAGTTCATCCTAAAGGTGTTCAGTGGGGTTGAGGTCAGGACGCTCGAGTTCTTCCACTCCAAACATCGGCACTGTCTTCATGGAACTCGCATTGTGCACAGGGGTATTATCCTGCTGAAACATGTTTGGACCTCTTAGTTACAGTGAAGGGAAATCGTAATGCTACAATATACAAAGATATTCTAGATATTCAGTTGACTGCTTCCAACTTTGGTGGATATGGGTGTGAAGGTCAGGTGTCCACATACTTTTGGCAATGTGATCTGTCAGAAAACAGACTTTGTGATTTAATACACTGCAGTCAATATGCACAAGTAGGCAGCGTTAGATAGTTTTAGTTGGTGTAACTGGATAATTCTAAATTTATAGTTTTAAGGCTTGACTTGTTGAATAAAATATGACAGGGCATGCAGTTATAGGAAAATAATCAATGATGGGGTGGTGTATTACAGCCCAAAACAAGGCCAAGTCACTGCCACAACCAACATTTGATTATTTTTCCAAAAGCAGCATGCTTCAGAGTGTTTTATTCCTCTTGTACTCAGCACTTTGGGAAAACTTACAATGTTTTTGTTAATGATCAACATGTCATACTTTTTAACCTTTGTAATTAGGTTTATTTTTGTGGAGCGAACACAAGTTATTTCCTGAGCTGTGCTGTTAAATAACCAACAGGAAATTCTTGATTTTTAAACTTTAAACGCTAAGTTAAATTTAATAAAGAGTTCTCCTGTGTCTATTTTGCCAAAGTTTGGTCTAACTATTGATTGAATTAGATGTTGGCATTTAATGCTGAACAAGAAGCATTTTGGAAATTGGCAAGTACCTTTGAATGTTAAACAATAACCTGCTAGCTAACATTCCACCATTATGCTTGGCTTAAATGGATTACAATTTGAAAGTTAGATGCCGTACTTGTTACGGAGAAAACACGCTTGTCATAAGGTTATTGCAAGTTCTGCAAGAAAATGAGCTAAATTATTGTGTTCACATTTCTAATTCTGCAAATGCAAAAGTATTAAAACATCCAAACTGAGCAGAGTGCTAGCTAACTATTATTGTTATATTCAAAATTGTTCAGATTAAAAATATAGTTACAGTGGTGCTTGAAAATTTGTGAACTCTTCTATTGGAAAAAAGTTTTGTTGATGGAAGAGATAAAAATATAACTTTTTGGTGTAAGTGAGAAACGTTATGTTTGGAGAAACACTGCATTCCAGCATAAGAACCTTATACCATCTGTGAAACATGGTGGTGGTGGTGGTAGTGTCATAGTTTGGGCCTGTTTTGGTGCATCTCGGCTAGGATGGCTTGCCACCGTTGATGGAACAATGAATTCTGGATTATACCAGCAAATTCTAGAGGAAAATGTCCAGACATCTGACCATGGACTCAATGTCAAGAGAAAGTGGGTCATGCAGCAAGACAACAAACCTAAGCACACAAGTTGTTCTACCTAAGAGTGGTTAAAGAAGAATAAAGTTCTATTGGATTAAAGTGAGGACTTTGACTTGGCCATTCCAAAATGTTAAATTTTGTGGAAGGACCTGAAGCAAGCAGTTCATGTGAAGAAACCCACCAACATTCCAGAGTTGAAGCTGCTCTGTACTGAGGAACGGGCTAAAATTCCTCCAAGCCGATGTGCAGGACTGATCAACAGTCATCAGTTATCAACTGATTAACAGACTGATCAACCGCAAACATTAAGCTGCAGTTATTGCTTCACAAGGGGGTCGCACCAGATACTGAAAACAAAAGTTCACATACTTTTGCCACTCACAGAAATGTAATAATGGATCATTTTCCTCAATAAATAAATGAGCAAGTGTAATATTTTTGTCTAATTTTTTAAATTGGCATCGCTTGATCTGCTTTTAGAAATCTGATGATGTTTAGTTCATATTTATGCAGAAATATAGAAAATTCTAAAGGGTTTGCAAACTTTCAATCACCACTGTACATTTTTCCTGTGATCTAAGCTATATTAAGCTGATTTACCAAGATCGCATTTACTTAGATGTTGTGAGTTCTTTATAAAGGATAGCTGTGTGAATGAGCTCATATACAATGTGAGAAAACAATATGTAAATAAGGTTTTGTTTTTTGTATGCTGTTTGATCTCAGAAGCTGTGACGAGTTCAAATATCCTGGAGGAGTAGACTGAAGCTGAAACACACACACACACACACACACACACACACACACACACACACACACACATATGTAATTATAACACTGCCTAAAGGTGGTGAGATATGGCAGAAACTGTTACCTATCATATTACAGTAGGGACAGATGCATGTGTGTAAAGGAAAACCTTCTTACAGACTTTCTTTGAATATCTTGTCCGAGGCAGTGCAAAAGAATACCTAATATAAAACCAAATTTACTGCAGTGATACGTGATATTTTTGAGAATTGTTTTGCTGGATTTTTTCATTAAAACTAGCAAAAGTAATGAGTAAATTACCTCCTTAGTCAATGACCTAAACGGACAAGGCATGCTATTTTGCTTATATGAAAGAAACAATACTCTGTAGATTCTGGATAATAATTTCTTTTTATAGAAATGATATGAAAGCATCGTTAAATTTGATGGCTTTTTTTATTGTAGCACTTTTTTGTTTCGCCGTCAGCCTGTCTGCAAACCTGTATATTGTGACAGATACTCAGTACGTTTACATGGGCAACAATAATCCGGTATTAACCCGAATAATACAATACTCTGATTATGAAACTACCATGTAAACAGTGACTATTGATTACCTTAATCCGAATAAAGTCATACTCCGGAGTAAACACAAATCGAATTAAGACAATGGAAGATTCCTGTTTTAGTCATATTATCGACGTGTATTAACGTACTGACTATGTATCATAGAAATGCACTCACCATCCACTTCATTAGGAACACCTGTGCATTTGCACATTCCTGCAGTTATCTAATCAGCCAATCATGTGGCATGCACAAAGAAATCATGCTGATACAGGTCATTTCAGTTAATGTTCACATCAGAATGAAGAAACAATGTAATCTCTGTGACTTTTAAATAGGGCATGGTTGTTGGTGCCTGAAGGATGGTTTGTGTATTTCAGAAACTGCTGATCTCCTGGGATTTTCACACACACAACCGTCTCGAGTTTACTCAGAATGGTGCGAAAAGCAAAAAAAAAAAACACATTGCGTGAATGACAGTTCTGTGTCACGTCTGTAGAAACGCCTTGTTGATAAGAGAGGTCAGAGGAGAATGGCCAGAATGGTTGAAGCTGCCAGGAAGGATATAATAACTCGTATAATCACTCTTTGCAACCGTGGTGAGCAGAAAATCATCTCGGCATGAACAAAACATCAAATTCTGTGGTGGATGAGCTACAACAGCAGAAGACAACATTGGATTCCACTCCTGTCAGCTAAGAACAAGAATCTGAGGCTATCATGGGCAGAGACTCACCCAAACTGGTCTTTTTCCAGTCTTCACCTGTCCAGTTTGAGTGCGTATGTGCCTATGATAGTGCCAGATTCTTGTTTTTGGCTGGCAGAAGTGGAATCTGATGTGGTCTTCTCCTGTAGCTCATCACCCTTTGATGTTTTGTGCATGCTGAGAGGCTTTTCTTCTCACCACCGTTGTAAAGAGTTACTATAGACTTCTATCAGCTCAATCCAGTCTGGTCATTCTCCTCTGATCTGTCTCATCAGCAAGGTATTTCAACCTGCAGACCTTCTGCTCACAGGATGGTATTTTTTTGTTTTTTCGCACGGTTCTGCATAAACTCTAGAGACGTGTGTGTGTGTGAAAACCCCAGGAGATCAGCAGTTTCTGAAATAGTCAAACCTGCCCATCTGGTACCAACAACCATGCCACGGTTAAAGATCACATTTTTCCCCCCATTCTGATGCTTGATGTGAACATTAACTGAAGCTCTTGACCTGCATCTTCGTGATTTTATGCATTGATAAAACATTGAAAAAGTTTTATCTTCCTGCCTTGATTTATCTGTACGTTTATAACACCAATACCAACCCCCTGTTTGCTATTTAAAGTATACTAAACTATATTATATCCTATTTAGCGCAGCAAATGATCGGGATGCGCGCACTGTTTTATGAACACGACTGCTATTTGCATCCGGCTTGTTCACGGGGGAGCGAAAATGATCCGCAGTAATAACCTCCGAGGAAGTTGATGATTATGTGCGCTGCATTTAAGGCGAGCTGCTGCTGCTAGCTCAGTTTGTTAGTAGTGGGAATCAGCATGCTTCCCTTGGATTAATGGCTGATTTAATGGCCTTTGGGCTTGGCTGGACTTGATCCACTTTGTTCTCTGGTGTCCAGTCAGTGAGGCACCCCAAGAAAATGGAGTGTGGTTAATGAGTCTCCTCTCAGTACACTGATAAAGCCTGTGCCTTGCTCACATGACACATTAGGGGTTTTATGTAAAAATCATTCATAATTCCTGATAGCAGATATACATAATATACCACAGTGCTGTTGAATTCTCAAATCTGATCCGGCTGCGAGACAAATAAGACGTTTTTTTTTGTTTTTTTTAGCTCAGTCATTAATAACTCATTAACAGGGACTTGTATGGTGGATGCCCTCATAATCTAAGCCTAATAATAAACTTATAAAAAAAAAACAACAACCACGAAAAATGTTATGATGAAGCTTTTTTGTTTATTTAACATTACGGGAAGGAGTACAGAGGATTTTGTCCATTTCGGATTTCTTGGTAACATGTCAAGCTGCATTTTTGTCTTATTAACTTTGAGAGAGGGAAAAAAGAGGCTGAGGGAATGAATGTTTATAGCTACTATAACATAAATAATAACAGGGACTAACTTCTTTCGCGGACGTTTTTTTAACAGATGCAGAAAAGCATTCGGCCTTTCTTTTACTCCGCTCAGCCATTCATGACTGGGAGTCCAAGAGAGCTAAATTGGCCATGGGTGGGAGGGGTGGCATACTCTCACTTCTGTGAAGTACAGCGACACTAGCTAATCATGGGCATTTGTGAGGTCATGTTTACGAAAGGTGGCAGATAGCGCTAACTTCCATGTGTGTTACTCCACCCCCCCACAAACTGTAAATTGCATCGCAATTTTTAAAAAAAAAAAGCAGCCGCAAAATCCATCACAGAAAAACTCCATGTACGCACTGCATGTTTTTTCTTATATACAACCTGCCCCATCATGTTTTATACCTTAAATGCGCTATTGTACTCTCTGGGTTTAATACTGATCCCCTGAGATGGTTGCTTCAGCCCAGAGCTCCACCGCAGGCCGATTTAAGAGTGCTAAAAAATGCCGTTTCATGTCTGCTCCAGTCCAGACGCCCAGCTTTGTATTTAAATCTTGGTGGGTGGAGTAGTATAGGTGGAACAGTACAGTAGTTAGTGTGATTGTCCCTTCAGAGTAATCCTTTTATCCATTTGTTAGCAGCTTTAAGAACAAGTCTCCGCGAATAAGCCGGTATGTTTACAGAAGCTAGTTAGTTACAGTTACATTTATATAGTGCTTTTCTAGACACTCAAAGCGCTTTACATAGTGGGAGAGGGGATCTCCTCAACCACCACTAGTGCGTTGCATCCACCTGGATGATGCATCGGCAACCATAGTGCGCCAGAACGCCCTTCACACACCAGCTATTAGAGGAGAAGAGAGCGTGATGTAGCCATTTCAGAGATGAGGATTATTAGGGGGCCATGATAGAGAAGGGCCAATGGGGGAATTTCACCAGGAATTTCACCAGGGGTTACACCCCTACTCTTTTACGATAAGTGTCCTGGGATTTTTAATGACCACAGAGAGTCAGGACCTCAGTTTAAAGTCTCAGCCGAAAGACGGTGCTGTTTTTACAGTATAGTGTCCCCATCACCTACGGACCACAGGGTGAGCACCCCCCGCTAGCCTCACTAATACCACTTCCAGCAGCAACCTTAGTTTTCCCCAGGAGGTCTCCCATCCAGGTCCTGGCTAGGCTGCTTAGCTTCAGTGGGAAACCAGGTGGGAACTGCAGGGAGATCTGGCTCTGGTCAAAGGAGGCAGGGAGGCAGGCAGGCCTTTGTGCCAGGGAGCAAGAGAGTAAACCTCAGGGTTCCATGGTCTCTGAAGCCATGACTCTAATCCTAAACCTATGCTGAATCATTTATACACATGGAGCTTCATGGCCCTTAGCTTGCCTCTGTGTGGAGAGAAATGTGGACCAAAAAAGGGGACAATTCAGAAATAGCTCCAAGTATGCAAACTGATACAATTCCCTATCTTTATTAAACAAATTGTTTAAACGTTCAAAGTAATTACTGGAAAAAAGTATGTGAACCCTTATATAAAACAGACCCAGCTGCAACGTTTCACTGAGTCAGTCGAATTACTTCACTGTTTGGAATCCTTATCAGACCCTCCCATACTTACTGTAGAATTTGATGCAGATTGGCTCTCCTAATATTGTCATCCCGCTTATTTTGCTCAAAAAATGTAAAAAAATTTTTTTTTACCACAATTTAGAATCTGGTTTAGTTAGAAGCAAACACATTTTAAATCAACGGAGAACCTTTTCTTAAACATCTTAAGGTAAGACGTCTGGTGAATATCAACAGAGGAAAAAAAATGGAAAATTGTAACGATTCAACCTCAGAGAAAAAGAACCTATTAATTAAATCCCTGTAAAGTGCCTTGAAATGCACAGCGTTATTTGATGTGTTGATGTGAATTTCCACTGAAACAGGAAACATAGGGTGGGACATCTTGGGTTGCTCCTCCCATTTTTTAATAGCCAATAGAGTTTAGCTTACCTCACAGTCTGGGCTTAGCTTTACATGACACAAAAAAATTAAAGTGAATGAATGCATTCATGCCATTTCCTTCTTAACCAACCAGCCAAAGACACGTTTACGACCCATGCTTGCTGATATAGCTCTTATTTTTATAATGTTGGTGGCGAGACACTTCAGATTCTAGACATGATTTGATGAGAAGCTGAAGTGCAGAATGATTGGTGGCTGAACGTTTTGAATGCATGTATCTTCTAAATGCGAATTTCGTCATTGTTTTGGAGTGCACTAGCTTATAGATAACCTTAAGGCTAAGATATTTATACTAAAAGCCACAAAACTTTCAATTTTGATTTCATGGAGATTTTAATTGTAGCAAAGCTGCAGATAAAATTCCAATTGATTATATATTGATTTCATTTAATAGGCCAAAATTGTGATCATGATTTTTCACAAATTACTCTTTACTTTTGGTTATTTGTCTAGAGAACATTAGTTTCCACTATTGCTCTGGAAAAACTAGGTGAGGCTGGAGAAATGTGACATTTTTTCCCCGTCTCTGAGTGCCCTTTGGTGAAAGTACAGCTGAACTGATTGCAGCACTCGACTCCATGTTTAGAGGTGATTTGTCCTACAGGTTTTCACATACTTCTTCCATCGGTGATGTTTATTGTTCGTTCCATTTGTCTAATAAAGATAAGACAATGCTAAGTGATGCATGTTGTGTTTTTTAAATAAGGCACCTTTTAGGAGCCGTTCATGCAGAAATCGAGATAAGTGCAAAAGACTCGTAAACGTTTCTCAGAGCTACAGCTTTGACGTGCTGGAACAATCGGTGCATTTCTACCTTTCAGGGTTTATTGTTGTTGTTGTTGTTGTTGTTATTGTTGATCATACAGCTGTTGTACTGTGGCAATACTGTGTATGTTCTCCTAGGGGAGTCGAGCCGTATGACAGCCCGACCACAGTGCTGGTCCAGAGGCACAAACCCCAGGGTGTCTCCAGCATTCTCAGCAGCACTGACTTCTTCCAGAGCGAGGAAAACCGACACATCATTCTGGAAAGGGTGGACAGCTTTCAGCTCCGGGACAAGTACATGTTCGCTACTACAACCAGGGTAAGATCTGCATGGTGAAGCGTGGAAGCTCATGCTGTTGTGATGGAAGAAATGAACAATACAGTGAATTTACCGGACTGAGTGCTACACTAACGATACAGGAGCTTTATTAGGATTGTGTGGGTTGCATTCTGTGCAAGAGATGAGCTAAACATAAATATTTTGCCTAGTTCAGTTTCTGCCCATTAGCTTGCTGATATCACTGTAAACTGTCATAGTAGCTGCATATTAAGCAGAAGATGATATCCTGTTATAAAGTGCAGGTGCACATAGTACCTGATCCTCTGGTGTACCTGGGATCCTATGAAATACTCGGATCCTAAAAGTTCAGTTGCGGGGTGCTTGAAAGTTTGCTTCTTAAAAGTAGATAAAGAGAGCCCAATTAAAAAATGAGACAAAAAGACGCGGCCATTTATTTATTGAGATAAATGATCCAATATTACATTTCTGTGAGTGGAAAAAGTATGTGAATCTTTGTTTTCAGTATCTGGTGTGACCCACTTAAGTTTCCTGTAACTGTTGATCAGTTATGCACATCGGCTTGGAGGAATTTTAACCTGTTCCTCAGTACAGAACAGCTTCAACTCTGGGATTTTGGTGGGTTTCCTCACATGAACTCCTTGCATCAGGTCCTTCAACAAAATTTCTATTGGATTAAGGTCAGGACTTTGACTTGGCCGTTCCAAAACATGAACTTTATTCTTCTTTAAGCATTCTTGGGTAGAAATACCATCTTGCTCTTGGAGTGATCATTGTTGGTCGAGCACTCCTGGGGAGAGTAACAATGTTCTCGAGTTTCCTCCATTTGTACACAATCTGTCTGACTGTGGATTGGTGGAGTCCAAACTCTGTAGAGATGGTTTTGTGACCTTTTTCTGAGGTTCTCAGAAATCTCCTTGGTTCATGCCATGACACACTTCCACAAACATGTGTTGTGAAGATCAGACTTTGATAGATCCCTGTTCTTGAAATAAAACAGGGTGCTCACTCACACCTGATTGTCATCCCATTGATTGAAAACACCTGACTGTAATTTCACCTTCAAATTAACTGCTAATCCTAGAGGTGCACATACTTTTGCCACTCACAGATATGTAATATTGGATAATTTTCCTCAATTATTTGGGATCTCTTCGTCTACTTTTAGGACTGATGATGTTTTTGGTCATATTTATGCAGAAATGTAGAAGGTTCTAAAGGGCTCACAAACTTTCAACCACCACTGTACACTGTATATACAAGTATTTGCTTTAGAGCAATCATCATACTGACTTATTTGCTTATTAACTCGAATATTGTACAGTTTGCTGTTTTGAGGAGGAAAATATACATCACTCATCACAGTTAGCTGGCTAGTTTGTTGCTAACAAAAGAAGAACATGGGGCCGTCCTTGTATTTTGTCCCACTTTGAACACTTTGAACGCACGTAGGTCAGTGTTGGTCGACGTTATTCCACGCTCCAGTGTACCTCAGCCGAGGTATATTGAATGCAGCATAAGCGAGATGAACAAACATATGATCTTTATGTACTTGTAAACATGTTCTAAACTAGGCCATAGTGTTTGTCACCAAGCTGTTGCTTAACATTTTGGCTGATTTGAGATGTGGTGTTATATCCTTGCATGGCATGTTGGAGATGTTTGAAATGATCTCACTGGAGTGTTTATTTATAGCAGGAGAGTATATGGCAGGTTTGTGCTTGTCTTTATTATGCTCAGTGTTTTCACGTAGCAGTGTGTTATTGATCGTAAAAAGCCAGCTGATTTAAAAATTTTTTTAAAAAACATCCGAAACTTCTGTTTTGCAAAATCAACACAAAGTTTTGCCTTTTTTTCCATAAAAAAAAAGTCAATACCTAGAAATTAAATGTGTGTGTCCTGGGCACCATATGAATTGTCCATCCATTTTTAAGGCTGGTGGCTTTGCAGATGCCGTGTTTCTGTTGTTCATCTTTAATGGAATGCAGAGAGACCCCAGTGATGTGCTCAGTTTTTTTTTTTTTTTAATAGCGCACAGCTGCTCAGTGTTCTCGCTGTGGCCTTGTAGAATGAAGTGAAAAGTTCTACAGGGGAGAATGTGGAGACGCTCCTGGGCTTTTTGGCTAGAAAGATGATGTTAAGGGCCCACGTGAGATCCTCTGTGTTGTATACACCAAGCAGCCAGGAGTTCTTGACTATCTCCATGGTTGTTAATTTGCAGCAGAGACAGAGTAATTGTGAAGACAACGGTCATCTGTTTTGTATTATTAAATTGTACAAAAGAGATAGTTGTGGACTTGCAGATGGTGATCAGTCTCTGGTACAAATAAAAGAGTAAAGAAGAAAGGCATTAGTTGCAGAGTAGAGCGTTAACATGCAGATTGTTTGACAACAAAAAAATGCACAGAATAGAGAATATAGTACAGGCTTTATTTCAAGGTATGTAAATGCTGTCCAAATACACTGTTATTGATGGTGATGGAAATGAAAGGACAGATGTATTATGAAATCTTTGAGCAAAATTCTTTCTGTACATCCTTGTAAATTTAACAAAAAACAAAAGGAAACAAACATCAAATTTACTGATTGTTCTTTTTCTTATTTTTGAGAATGACTTTCCAAAAAAATCGATTTATCATGCATCACTCTAAAGTCTATTTATTACATTGTTGTTATGAGCTGAAAGAAATGGTGGCTGCAAGTAACTGCAAAACAAAACTAAGTTTAAAAAAAAAACAACTTTTAGTTTAGTCGTTTAGTTCTGGTCAGCAAGGACGTGTACTTCTGTGTTTATAATAGATGTCATGTGTGCTGAAGTTAGAAGTGGCAGAAGAGGTAGCAATATAATGTGTTTACAGCAGTAGCGGACACAGCCAAAGGGCTTTCAGTGTAGTCCTTGTCCCCCGTGTGGAGAAACAGAGGTTGCTGTAGTATGATTTAGGGTGAGTCTTGATGGAGGGGGTTATGAAATACAAATTATATTTTGGGGAGTCACAGGTAGACACAAAAAAAGCATGCGAACCATTGGAGTAAGGATCTTTTGAAAAATTTTCAGGAGGTGAAATGCTGCTCAACTGGATTAAATTCTGGTGATTGACTTGGCCAGTCTAAAACCTTTCACTTTTCCCCCCTGATGACGTCTTTTGTTGTGTTAGCAGTGTGTCTTGGATTATTGTCTTGCTACATAATGAAGTTTCTCCCAATTAGATTGGATGCATTTCTCTGTCAATTGCCAGACAGAATGTTTCTGTAGACTTCTGAATTCATTCTGCTGCTACCATCATGAGTTACATCATCAATAAAGATTAGTGAGCCTGTTCCAAAAGCAACCATGCAAACCCAAACCATGACACTACCTCCACCATGCTTGTCCACTGAGCTTGTACATTTTGGATCATGAGCAGATCCTTTCTTTCTCCACACTTTGGTCTTTCCTTCACTTTGGTAGAGGTTAATCTTGGTTCCAGAACTTTTGTGGCTCATCTCTGTATTTCTTTGTGAATTCCAATCTTGCTTTCAGATTCTTAGTGCTGATGAGTGGTTTGCATCTTGTGGTATGGCCTCTATATTTTTGCTTTCGAAATCACACTGGGTTGTGATACCTTCACCCCTGCCCTGTGGAGGTTGTTGATGTCACTGGCTGACTGTTTTGGGGATTTTATTTACAGCTCCCACAGTGTTTGTCATCAACTGCTGTTCGATGTCTGGTTGTTAGTATAACAGTGTTTTTTCTTTTTCAGGACATTCCAAATTGTTCTATTGGCTGTGCTAATGCTTGTGCGATGGCTCTGATCGATTTTCCCCTCTTTTCTTAGCTTCAGCATGGCTTGCTTTCCTCCCATGGATAGCTCTCTGGTCTTCATGTTGGTTTAAACATTTTAACAACAAATGCAGTTTTCACAGGGCTCAAACCAAGAGTAGACATTCAGTGCTATTAATTATTTAAACAATCGATCTAACAGGGCAAACCTGGGCAGCAAGAAACACCCATCAGTTAAATGGAGCCACGCTCGAAATTGTTTAACACATCTACATGTAAATATCAGGAAATGAAAGCTGAAATTCAGATCTATTGTCTCATATTTATCTTTTGATCTCAACCCCAAATATCTTCAGTGTATAGCAAAAACAAAAGAATTGGCCCTGCTGTTTCAATACTGTGAGACGGGATTGTAAATCAGCAGCTCGACACCTAACCTAGTGGATAGAACATTTATAAAAATACTCAGTTTGGCAAAGCACTGCTGAAACAACCAGAAGCAGCAGTGATAACCACTGAGCTTTTGCACTTTTGCAGTGATGATATGGTTAGATTCCACAGTTGCATGCAGCTAAATGGAGCATCTTGTGTTTAGGGCTCCTTATGAGAAGGCCAGCTTCTGTGAAAAAGCACACACAAGGCTTTTTGAACATTTTCCTGGCTGCCACTTTACATTGCAGCTCTCGTAAAATGAAACTGACATCTAACCAAAAATTGCTGCAGAACACATGGGGAATAAAACAATTGCTCATTGTTATGTTTATACTGTAACTTTTAAAACTACGAGTTGGTTTATTATCCTTACTGGATTCCAGTCTGCTAGGGTTTGTTTATCCCCAAATTTTTGTGATTACTCATGCCTGTGTGTACACTGGCTCTTAACCAAGTGTGCCCCGCAGTAAACGTTTGGACTGTTAAACTAAACCTCGAACGCTCGTCTGTCGAACCCAATACAGCATCATTGGGCCAGATCAGGCTGAGTTTTTGTGGTCTCTGATATTACAGGTAGTAATTGAACCAACTTAATGAATAGCGTGTTGTGAGCGTTGTTGAAAAGAGTTTATGCGGCGCAACAGCTCTATGTGCTTTCAGTGAACGTGTGGTTTGCTCTCCCCAGGGCGTCTTTAACTGCTCGTGCACCACTTACCCGTATTCCACTAACCCGTGCGACCATATGGTCATGTTGTCAGCGCTACACTCCATAGTGCTCATGCCAAGAAGTTACTGCTCACACATTACACCAGAGTAAGGTTTCATAACTGCTAGAGCCTGTTGTGCGGTGGTTCAAAGCCACGGTTATATTCATAGTAGCTGATCTGTAGGATCGTAGGTTTTCTTCATGTCTACCCAGGAGGAACGGATAGGATTCTCTGACATGCGTAGAAGAACTAACAAATACATCACTTCCCCTTTTAAGTGCTAAATATACCACTTTGTTTTAAATGACACAAGGACAAGTTATTGTGTGAGCTTCTATTTTTTTTTTAGGAATTTCCACTGAAATCTCTTTATAGCTTTGATTATTTTCCTCCATGCCATGACTCTACCTGGATTAACAATACGATAATTACAGTTGCTTGGTTTCAGTATTTAAACAAGATAATATGGTAATGACTAGGGTAATTACGGGGAAGTCTAGACAAACATGATCAGCCAAGTGCACGAGGTTAGAATAGTTGGGTGGAGATGTCTCCATGCGCAAAACAGAGAAGCTGACAGAATTGCACAAGTCTTGGGAACTAGTGACCCAGTTGGCGTGTCCCAAGCTTTATTACTGGCTTTGGCTGTCTGTCTTTGGATCCAGCATTAGTCAGTCATGACTGGAGTCACTAGCCAGTCAGGGCACAGTGTATTAGCTGTTTTGAGGCATCGTGTGTCTTAGACAGTCTCTCTTTGTGTTTCTCTTTCTATATTGCTATGTCTCACGCTCTCAGTAGTCCTGGGCCTCCTAATAGGATTAGCATAATGAATATCACAAGGACCTTTTGGCACTAAGAAGCATCAAAGATTCATTAAAGCTCCGGAAATGATAGTCATAATAATAACTTTTCCCCCTTCATATGGTTCTTTTAAAAAAATAATTTGTTTTGAGTATCTCTTTCTCCGCTAATCATCGTCCCACTTTTTCCTTTTCTCCAAGTAGATGGAGATTGAAAAAAAAATATAAATAAATAACGAATTGAAGAATTAATTATTGTACTTCCAATTCCAAATGTACTGTATGTACCATGCTATTATTATCGATTGTTACCAGGACAGCTACGTTGGGACACAGGCTTGCTAATTGAGCTTGCAGGTCACACCACACACACACACACACACACACTCACTAAAACTTTCACACGGCCTAATCAAGCTCTACAAGCCTGAGCTCCTGCTCGTGAGTCAGGTCTCTCTGGCTGGCAGAGCTTGTCAGCACAGTAAGTCTCTTGTTTTCTGACATAAAAGCCTCTCCCACAATGAAGGAAAAGTGCCTCTAGGAGCCAAATATGCAGCAAGTCTGTAAGAATCAGCTCCATTCATTCTGGTAGACGGGTCGGAATTCAAAAGCAAATTCTCATTGGCAAGTGAGATCAATTCTCAGACTTGGACCACACCCATGTATGTTGCATGCCTCTGTATTAAGAGTTAATCCAGTTCTGTGTGAGCTGGTTTACCACAAAGAAGCAGTCCAGAAAGAGTGTAAAAAGAGTTTTGTCAGGTGAGTGGTCTCGTCCATCGGTGACCCTTAACTATTCAGTCCACCAATAGAAAATGATTTGGACATGGCCCTGCACTCTGGTAAATTGGACGGAAAAAGGAACAAACAGCTAAAGGAATGCGGTATCTCATACACGCCAGTCCCTTGGCGCTGCATAGCCGTGTCAGTTTTGCATATTCAAACCCAGCTTGTCCTCTTTGTCAGATTAAGCCGTTGTTACAACTCTGGCTCTTTCTCTTCCTGCTCTCTCAGCAACGGCGGCCCTTTCCACAATCCTTTGCGTGTCCTTCCCTGCTCTCTAAAGCCAGATTGAGTTTTGGCTGCCTGCGACACCACTGCAGTCTGTTCCTGGAGATGGCCATTAACAGGCAGATAAATCAGGGCGATGGATGCTAGGGCCGTGACTAGAGGGTCCGAGAGAGCAACGACACTGCATGCTCTGTTTTCCACCAGGGAACGAGAAGTGCTTTTCCGCCTCATCAGGGGAAATTCATTAATGCTGGGCAGATAGTTTGCAGCCTGTCAAGCTCATGGCATTCTCTGTGCCCTGCACTTAGGAGAAAGAAATCTGCCTCTTGTGTTTGTTTGGCTCAGGCCTCCACTACCATCTTGTGGGGATTTTAAACTTGGGCTGTTAATCCAGACGGATGCAGTAAACCCAGTGTAGTCTTGACAACAAGCAGCTGATAGACTGATTTATATCATCACGGGTATTTCAGCATAGCTTCATGGAAATTGTTAGAGGATAATGCTGTGGTGAGCAGAAACCTTAATGTTTTCTAACTATCTTAGTTAATGTTAATGGTGAGCTAATGTTAATTGGTGTATTTAGTCAGGTTTGTATCCATTTGTGAATGATGCAAGCCTGTAAATAGTTATTAATTAGCCTGCTAGTTGTCTGATTGGTCTGATTGTGGTGATTAATTTTCTTTAACAGCATGGTTTGGATGGTATTTCGATGGCAGGGTTTTTATTAATGCACAAGTTTTTTTCTTTCTATAGCTAGGTTATCGTTTCTATGGTAACAACTTGCACAAGGACTTGGGTGCGGTATAGCAGACTCTCCACGTGTAACTGTTGATATGGTGACGTTTTCTGTGAAGAGATGTTTATTAGGCGTTTTTAATATTTCGCAGGTTTTTTTTTTTTTGTGATTTGTTGTGGCCAAAAATGTTTGATTTTGCAGTGGCTTTTTTCAGAATTTTTTTTTTTTTTTGTGGAAAACTACTTGAATTGGTGAAATCGCAATCACACGAAATTGTTGCGCACGGTCTTTCGCAGTGATGTTTGTTGGTCAATGAGACCTTTTAGCTGTATTCGTGTTCGACACACTCGAATCGAAGAGGGCTTTGAACGATTACGTTACATGACCCGTCTGAATCTGCAGAAATCCTGCGGTAATTTAGAAAAATTGTAAACACCACCGAAGATTGTGGAGTTTACATGATTTCATGTTCATTTCTGTGATTTGCAAAATCACTCAATCCTGGAGGGACTGTCTTAGTAATAGGACAGGCTGTGTTTTTTTTTTTTTTTTTTTTTTTCTTCTCCCTCCTTTTTAATTTCCAGAGACAGAAAAAAGAGAGGCTGGTGAGGGAATGACTGTTTACAGATGCTGTAATGCAAGTGGTAACAGGAACTACTTGTTTCGTGGATGTTGAACAATATTAAACGTAATGTAATTATTGTCAAATTGCTTTCCGGGATGTGCTGTTATTGGACAATAATCTAACCTCTTGGTGGTAACAGAAACTTGGTGAACTTAAAATTAAGCCAACAGTTTTCACATTTTGAGTAACAGACGTCTCCATTTCAGGCCCCGAGTTAGACTGAGGTTCAAATAGGATTTTATTTCTCGAATAATTGCACAATACACCTTAGCATTGCTTAACCAGGGTATTGGGGGAGGAGTTGGAGTGTCAGGAGAACATGGGGGAATTTCCAAATCGCATCTCATTCATGTTCATAGATGCTTCTATTCATCGTGACAGTAACAGTACTCCCTATATATATATGTGTGTGTGTGTGTGTGTGTGTGTGTGTGTGTGTGTGTATGTGTATATATATATATATATATATATATATATATATATATATATATATATATATATATATATATATATATATAAAATATATTTTTTATAGATTTTTTGTGGGTTTGGGGAGCAGCTTGACTGTGTGACGTGATTGTGAGGCCGTGTGTGTTCATACAGACGCTGCTCGGGAGCCATGAGCCACAGTCGGTACAGCTGTGGGTCTCCTACAACCGCCAGCCCATGAGAGCGGCCCAGTTTAACACTCGCCACCCTATCACTGTGAGTACTGTGGCTTCATTAAACCAGTGTTTCTTAACTGTGGTCGTCACTAACCCCTGCACTACATGTTTTAGTCAAATGAAATGAATAAATGTGGAGTACTTCAGGACCAAGGTCAGGAATAAATCGCTTATATACTGGAAGTCTGTCTGATTGGCATGCCATGTTACGTGACCTTTTGCAGGAGTATTACATAGCAGACGCCTCAGAGGATCAGGTGTTCGTGTGCGTGAACCACAACAATAACGTCACGCACCTGTACATCTCGGACACGCAGGGGCTCGCCTTTTCTCTTTCTCTGGAGAATGTGCTGTATTACAGCCCCGATGGTTCAGGAAGCAACACCCTCATCAGGTAATGCCGTGATGTGTGACTGATCAAAAACACACGTTTTCCAAAATTAGGCATCTGATTCCTCTTCCTGCTGTGTTTCTCATTTCGCTTTGCCTCTGCTCACAGTAGTTTCTAATAAACTCAACTGGTCCAGTTCCCACAAATGAGAAACACTGTTCAGAAGGACAGACCAATTAATTTCAATCCAAACCTATAGCCCTTGGCCAGAGTGTGTGTATACAGTGGGGGAAATAAGTATTGAACGCGTCAACATTTTTTTCAGTAAATATATTTCCAATGATGCTATTCAAATGAAATTTTGGTATTAACTCAAGAAAGCTGGAAATATAAAGAATTCACAACATTAAAGTCCATAAATAAAGTTTTGTGTAATAAAGTGGAATGACACAGGAAAAAAGTATTGAACATATTAAGGAAAAGCAGTTCTCCAAGGCAAGGAACCAGCTGAAATGCATAAGTAATAATACCCCCTATCTACAACTTAATAGCAGCTGAGTTAGTAAATTGATGGTTTTTCGTTATACAAGAAACATCTCATGATGGGTAAAAGCAAACTGCTCTCCCATGACCTTTGCAACCGTATTGTTGCAAAACATATTGATGTAATCAGACACAGACGTATTTCAAATCTTCTGAATCCTCCAGTAAGCACCCTTGGGGTCGTTATCCGCAAGTGGAAGCAACATCACTTCATCATCAACTGGCCATGAACAGGAGCTCTTTGCAAGATTTCTGACCAGGGAGTCAGATGAATAGTCAGTAGAGTAGCCCAAGAGCCAAGGACCACTCAGAAAGAGCTCCAGAAACACTTGGAGGCGGCAGGTGCCATCGTCACAGAGAAAACAATAGGTAATTACTAAAGAAAAGGCATGGCGAAGCTCGTTTAAAGTTTGCTACAAGTCATTTGGACAATCCTAGGAAATACTGGGAGAGTGTAGTCTGGTCAGACGAGAGCAAAATTTAACTTTTTGGCTGTCATACTACACACCATGTTTGGAGAAGAAATGGCACTGCACATCACCCTAAAAACACTATACCAACAGTGAAGTCTGGAGGTGGAAGCATCATGGTGGGGGGCTGTTTTTCATCACATGGTTCTGGCAAACTTTGTATAGTTGAATGAATGATGAATGGAGCCCTTTACCGGGAGATTCTTGAGAAGAATCTGCTGCCATCCACCAGGATGATGAAGATGAGATGTGGGTGGACCTTCCAGGAGGACAACAATCCAAAGTATACAGCAAAGGAAAGTCTCAATTGCTTGAAAAAAAAAATGAAGGTGTTAGAATGGCCCAGTCAATCACCTGACTTGAATCCAATTGAACAAGATTTAAAGACAATATGTTTAGAAGAATGGACCAAAATCACACCTGAATACTGCAGCCGATTCATTTCTTCATACAGGAAGTGTCTTGAATATGTCATTACAAACAAAGGCACTTCTCCAGTAAGTATTAAATACATTTCAGCTAGTGTGTTCAATACTTTTTCCTGTGTCATTCCTCTCTCTCTCTCTCTCTGTCTCATATATATATATATATATATATATATATATATATATATATATATATATATATATATATATATATATATATATATAAATATATATATATATATAAATAAATACAACACCCCATGACCTGGTACCATTCCAAGGTGCAGTGGTTGGAAACCTTTTCTCGAAGATATCGAGCATGTCAACTGACGGTCAAGCCGTTTGACATGCCACCTGCCTTACTTCCTGTTTCAAAAGTAAATGTGTCAAAATATTAAATCGAATCATAGCTCTCACGGGCCTTGTTAGGCCAATGCTATTTTCTCCCTAGTGTAAATAGACACTTATTTATTATTAGTGGCCTCATAGTTTATTTCAAGCCAATAGAAAACACTATGATGCTAGTTTATCAAATGGACACCCTAATTAGTATTAGGGCTCACGCTGTTTATCTCTCTTTGTCCTTGAACGTTATTTCTGACTGCCCTCTCCTGCCAGCGGGATCCAGATGCATGGCTCTGCCGTGCAGCTCAGTGGTGGGTTAGGGACGTAAATTCAGCCTCCAGACTTGAGCAGTTTCTTCTCCTTCTTTCCTCATTCAGCAGACCTCTGATCTGCAGCAGTACAGTGTAAATGTAAATGAGATGCCAAGACTCACGGTGTTGACCTTTTCAAACGTCTCTGTGTGTGTGTGTGTGTGTGTGTGTGTGTGTGTGTGTGTGTGTGTAGGTACTTTGCCAATGAGCCGTTTGCAGACTTGCACCGTGTGGAGGGCCTGCGTGGCGTGTTTGTAGCCACACTCATCAACGGCTCGCTCAGCGAAGACAACATGCGCTCTGTGATCACCTTTGACAAGGGCGGCACCTGGGAGTTGCTGCAGCCACCAAATTCCGACAGCCTTGGGGGCTCCATCGATTGCCAGGTAGCACACACCGGAATACCACAGAAGCATCTGGAGCCTCTCTTGTGTCAAGAGTGTGGCTTCTGAGTGCGAGCGTGGGTGTTGTTATGATCAGAGGAAGTGGTGAAGGTGTTTTGCTAATTCACTGATTCTCCGAGCATGCAACAAGCCTACTTTTATGACAAGACTGTAAAGACTACAAAGCTTTATTAGTAAAGAAACTACGCCAATTATATTTACAATGGAATGTTGGAAATGAATGTAACTGGGAAATAAAGGGCTGTCGCTGTGGCCGAATTGGGAACCTGCCATGGCTGTTTCCTGCAGGGATTATGTTGTGTAAGGAGCCTAGTTAACAAATGTTGCCGTCAATGCAGTCAGTCTGATATCTTTTGTGTAGTTAAATCCATCCATCTGTCCGTTTTCTGTAACGCTTATCCTACACAGGATCGCTGGGAGCCTGGTGCCGATCCCAGTGGACTCTGGGGCACAGGGCTGGGGAGACCCTGGATGGGGTGCCAATCGCCCACACACTCACACGCCCATTCACACACTACGGACAATTTAGAAAGGCCAATCAGCCAATGCATGTCTTTAGACTGGGGGAGGAAACCCCTAAAGCATAGGGAGAACCTGCAGACTTGCATGCGCACACAGGGTGGAGGCAGGAATCGAGCCCCAACCCTGGAGCTGCGAGGCAAATGTGCTAAACACTAAACTCTGTTTACTGCACCATGATGACACAAGAGAACTGACACAAGTTTAATTGGTAACAACGACTATCAAAAGGTCGCACTGCTTCTGTACTGTTACATCATCACCATCAAAACGGAGAAGACGACACACATTTGGTACAGATGACCGAGGAGAAAGTTTTAGAAAGGTTTAAATGACTTTAGATCAGGCAGGTGAAGAGATGATGATGATGATGATGTTTGTGTGTGTTAAAATGCTGTGAGTCACTTTTACCTCAGGTTATGAAATATTTCCCATAGTAAACTTTAAAATTATTTGCAATATGGCAGTCATGTTGTTTGTCCATAAGTAGATTGGGTTGTAAATGTACAGGTAGGTGGGTTGTCTTTCAGTGCCATTGGAACGAAATATTTAAATGTGATTTTACTCCGTTTTTAAGATTTTAATCTGTTTGGTAAGGTGCATGTAAAAGGGAAACACATTTCAATTTAGGACAGTCTCTAATTTTCAGAACTGCATATAAAAGAAAAGGTCATAATTTCACTGTATGAAGGGATTTTCCTAGGCCGCCACACACGAGGACATTTATTGTTAAGGACGCTGTATTTCACCTGCTGTACTTTAACTCCCGTTCTCTCTCTCTCTCTCTCTCTCTCTCTCTCTCTTATCTGTCTTATTTGCAGATTTCTAAAGGTTGCTCCCTGCACTTGGCTCAGCGATGGAGTCAATTGTTGAATATTCAGCTTCGCAGGATGCCCATTCTGAGCAAAGAGTCTGCACCTGGCCTCATCATGGCAACAGGTGGGTCATGTGACCAGCGCCGCTTTCACATCCTGCAGCATGTTTTCTCAGAGTCTTGACGTTTTGGTGTATCTGAACTTCGAGCCAAGTGTGTGTGTGTGTGTGTGTGTGTGTGTGTGTGTCTGCCAAGTGAAAACATGCTTGTACTAACGCTATAATAAACACTCCATGCACGGTGTAATGATAGGGGATG
Source organism: Ictalurus furcatus (assembly GCF_023375685.1). Lineage (NCBI taxonomy): Eukaryota > Metazoa > Chordata > Actinopteri > Siluriformes > Ictaluridae > Ictalurus > Ictalurus furcatus. The sequence goes on along the minus strand of NC_071271.1, from coordinate 8,973,284 downwards.
AGTGTGGGTTTGTTCTGGAGTACGCATCCTCATGTGGAAGGCATTGAATTTCCTCTCTGCTTGTCTCAAGGGTGCGCACGTGTTGGTTTTTTTTTTTTTTTTTTTTTTTCACCCCGCTTCTTTTTTGTCTCTCTGCGATTGCCAGCAGCAGCCGGCTCTTTAATTAAATGATTATTAGATAATGGGCAGTATGGAGAGAGCAGAGGAACAGGCTTTGCAAAGATGTTGGCCCACTTTGGGTGCTATCGCTCAAAGACAGATGTGCTAATTATTGCTGTTTTAGCCACAGACTAATTAACACACATACACACACACACACACACACACACACAGTGGTGGTGTGGTTTGGGGTTCACACGTACCCCTAGACATCTCCCAGCAGCCAGAAAACCTCAGCATTTTATAACAAAACTGCATTGATGGACTCTGTTAAGTAGCTTACACTGATCTCCTTGCTTGTTTATGATTTACAGAAGGGGGGGAGCCTCAACGCAGCTATAATTCAAATTCAGGCAGTGCGAAAACAGGATCTTGTGTAAAACATAGTTTTTTTTTTTGTTTGTTTTTTTTAAATCTGAGTCAGCGAGCGCTGGAGGTGTTTTCGCCTCCCAGGCTCTGGTTGTGCCATTGAAGTGGAGGTGTGTGTGTGTGTAGGGAACAGCCGTCCTCTTGCTATATGTGAAGATCACAGCCAGGCATCGAGCAGCAGTGTTTACGGCGAATATATCACGGATCTGATCGAGTTCTTGCTTCCTGTCTCTGTTTCCTGTGCTGTTTCGTGGGCTAAACTCTTGCAAGTAGTTGTAGTAGAAGTGAAGTTTATTTGTTGACATTATGTTTGAGACAATAAATGATGAAAATGTACCTTTTTCCTTTTTCTTTCCTGTCATTCAGTATATTTAAGTGTATAGGTTTACTCTTACTTATTGCTGAAAATTAGCTGAGTATAAGCCATCTTAGTGTGTGTCAAGATAACTGATGTAGAGTTTCCTGTTGATGTCGGATCGCGCTACTGATCCTCCTGCCCAAGATACATCATGTTTGTTTTTGGGTTCTCTTAAAGTTTCATAAAATCTACAGTACAGCTAATTTCATTCCTTTATTATTATTAATGTCTATTCTTTAGATTAGCATGCTGTAGAATACATAAGTAATCTTGCCCTGTATAAGCTGTTTCACATAACAGATGTTTATATATAGTCCACAAGACACAATAATAACTGAATTTACACAAATGAACCAGTTCAAAAGGTTATATGCGCTCAATTCTTAATACTGTGTGGTGTTATCTGGATGATCCATGACTGTTTTTATGTTTTGTGAGAGTTGTTCATGAGTCCCCTGTTTGTCCTGAGCTATTAAACTGCCCACTGTTCTTCAGAAAAATCCTCCAGGTCCTGCACATTCTGTGCTTTTCCAGAATCTTCTGCATATTTAACCCCTTTCAAACACTATATGATGTTGTGATCCATCCTTTCACACTGAGGACGACTGGGGGACTCGTACACTACTATTACAAAAGGTGCAAACATTCACTGATGCTCCAGAAGGCAGCATTAAGAAAAGGGGGGGGGGGGTAAACTTTTGATCAGGATGATCGGTGTAAATTATTATTTTGCTTAAAGATTTTTTTTTTCATTTAGTTCTACCCATCAGAAGCTACATAAGATATTTCCCAGAAGACAAAATGATTTACATCAATCATTCTGTTCAAAAGTTTACACCCCCCTGGCTCTTAGTCAATATTTGCACATTATATAATAGTTGTGTATGAGTCTTTTTCTGTCATCCTCAGTGTGAAAAGATGGATCTCAAAATCATATAGCTAATGTTGGAAAGGGATCAAATATATAGAAGATGCCAGAAAAACAAAATGTGCAGGACCTGGAGGATTTTTCTGTAGAACAGTGGGCAGTGTAACTACTCTGACGTTGGAGATCTTGTGTATGTGTAACTGATATGTTTGATGACGTATTTGAGGATTGAGAATCGGTTGTTATATGATGAATAAAACATGACTAGGTGTGCTGTTATAGGAAAATAATCAGCAAAAGGGAGGTGTGATGTTACCACATTTAATGTGATTTATTTTTAATAACAACACATCTGAAAGTGTTTTATTCCAGTTACACAACAGCAATTTCCAGACTTTATCTTGTCGGGAAAACTTGGTTTAACTCGGCTTTAATTTGACTGCTACAAAACGCTGACACTGGAGACTCCTTCTAAAAATGCACAGAAAGTTTTGCCATATCAATGATTATGTACATTTTTAAAAAAAAATTTGTTTATGTGGCACATCTGCCATACAAGTCCTTGTGCAAGTTGTTACTATAGAAACAAATACATATATTCGAACGAGTGCCTTGATGTAAACCTGTGATTTGCCTTGTAGTTGCTCTATTTTCAGAGCTGCTGCTCTAGGAAATTAATCAACACCTTCTGACCGATCAGATTTGAGAATTCAGCAGTGCTGTTGTATTAAATACACCAATACTAATAATTAGAGATGCACCGATACTAAATTTCTCAGCTGACACCGATAACCGATTATTCAGAGTGCTATCGGCCGATACCGATAGTTCTGCCTTTTATACCTTCTTTTAAATGAATAATAATTAATTCCACAATTCTGAAAGAAATGCAAATTAAAACTTTATTCTCTCCATTTGAACAAGTTGTTTCACAGTAACTGGTCTCATAAACAGAAAACACATTACTCTAATTAACATTAACACATGAACTCAATTCTGAAGATTAAAGTAAGATTTCTTAACTTATTGAATGTTATTAATTCATATTAACATTGACTGAATTCCAAAAAAAAAAAAAAAAAAAAAAACCCCTCCTGTTAGTCTCACCTTCACTCTCCACAAGCAAAAGCATTTCTACTTCATCATTGACATCAAACTGGTAATATTTAATATCAACTTTTTATATAATAACATTAACTCGATATGAAATATACTACTCCACAAATATATTTTTCTGTGAGATATATATATATATATATATATATATATATAAATATATATATATATATATATATATATATATATATATATATATATATATATATATATATATATATATAAATATATATATACATATACATTTTTGTCAACTCCTCTTCATTTGAATCTTTCAACAGTGTACTGGCCCTTTAATACAGCGCGGCAAAAAAAAATAATTTAGACTTGATGTTGAAACTCCCGCTTCACTGCTGCAGCGTCCGTAGTAACATTTTAGGAGTGCAGAGATTAGAGATTACAAACTGCAGTTTTGTCGTCATTCCACACGAGACATCATCTTTACACACAGCACGAAATCTGTGTTTTCCCGCCCTCCTTTGATTGACAGGATATAATCGGCCCTGAATATCAGTTGTTTTTAAACTATTGGCCGATAGAGATTAATAGCCAATACATTGGTGCATCTCTACTAATAATGGTATTCTGTTTTGGCTCTTTGGCACTTCAGATATTATTAGTTACAGTGCTCCTGTATCTGAAATGATATAGACTGCTCATTTTAAATGACATGCTTACATCAGTGTGCTGTTTAAGATATAGTTTTCCCACTGCTATGCTTGTGTGACTAAACTAGGAGCATGGTATGAGTATTGACTGATCTTGCTTGCTTTCCTTTTTCCCTTTTTTCTTTCCTTCATACTCTCTTTTCTTCATGCTCACCTCCTTCTTTCAGGATCCGTGGGAAAGAACCTGGCCAATAAGCCCAATGTGTACGTCTCGAGCAGTGCCGGAGCCAGGTGGAGAGAGGTACCGATACGCTCATGCACATCCTATTACTCTCCTGCTAAATGATTTATTATAAGCTTCCTAATATTGCACCTCTAACTGACTCTAATGCTAACATGGCTTCAGGCTCTGGCTGGTCCTCACTTCTACACCTGGGGGGACCATGGAGGCATCCTGATGGCTATTTCCCAGGGTGGCGCCACCCAGACACTTAAGTGAGTCATTGTTTTTGATTTTTAATAACCTTTATGTATCTGTGTGCCTGTGTACCCACTCGCACTAACCCTATGTACACACTAGTGAGGGACAAGGCAACAGGCACTCATTCATTTTCTGTATACGTGCCTGAAACAGAGCTGTGATTTCAGAGTCACAAGAAGTGAGATTTGAATTGAGATTTTTGTTAAGTCTAGGCAATTAGGTATTATTTCAAATGGTTCCTTGGAACAATCCTATGGCACAGGTGGTCTTATGTTTCTTCAGTTCCTTCTTCACAACTTTAGTTCATACCTACAGTTACTTCCTACTTACTGTTTGATGTGCAAAAAATGGAAAAGAAAATGGAACTGTGGTTTCATTTATCTAGTTACATACAACCTCTAAATAAATGTACATTCTGTATATACAGACATTACAAGGCAAAATAAAGCTTGGAACAAAGTAGCACTGATATTGTTGGTGCCTCGGGTGAACTACGCCTTGCAGAATCTGCAAAATGTTCATTTTTTTAAGTGATCAGTGTAAATTATTATTTTGTATGAATTTATTACTGTCCCATATAAGATATTGACATTATAATTTACACTGATCATCCTGTTCAAAAGTTTATAGCCCAGCCCCCCCCCCCCCCCCCCCCCCCCCCACCAGTCGCTACACATCCCTGTGTTACTTTTGCTTAAAATTCATTTTAATTTTACAATATACTCTACTTCAAACCGGGCTTATTTTTTCCACCATATGCTGTTGGATAAAAGGCGAATAGAGTAGTGAAAGGAGAAACTTTGAAGTCTCCTTGAAAAGCTCAGCATTTATTCGATGTGTTGATGTAATTTCTACTGAAACAGGAAGTCAGGGCAGGACATATCGAGCGGCTCCTCCACCTTTTTAAATAGCCAATAGCATTAAACGTGCCTCATAGCTCGGGCTAAGCCGTACTTGACAGTTAGTACCGTGTATTTTTAAAATGTCGGGGGTGGGACACGTCAGATTCTAGACAGCATTTGATTAGACAGAAAATCTGATGAGAAGCTGAAGTGCATAATGATGTCACCAGTATGTTCGATCCGTATTGGTGGTAGAGAGAGAGCGAGAGACTGTACATTTTGAAGTGTGTGTGTGTGTGTGTGTGTGTGTGTGTGTGTGTGTGTGTATGTATGTGTATATATATATATATATATATATATATATATATATATATATATATATATATATATATATATATATATATATATATATATATATATTCTAAATGTGAATTTTGTCATTGTTTTGAAGTACCCTAGCCAGGGCTCTACGGTAACAATTTCTTTTAGGAGCGCTCCTAATTATAAAAATTTTGGAGCACAATCAAAAATTTAGAAGCACAATTGAAGTTTTTTTTTGTTTGTTTGTTTGTTTTTTTAGAGATGGTATTGTTAATGTGCCACAAAATAACACACAAGTAGGCATGAGAAAACTTGAGCTTGTCAATTATGTTATTAATTAATTATGTTATTAATACACTATTAGACATTTTCCACTATCATGGTTCTGGGCTGAAGCCAGTTCTCGAACCGCTCTGTGTGTATTGTGTATATATCTGAATAATCTCATATAGGATGTGATTGGGTGAGTTCATTTACCCATCAGATGCAAAGAGCTTTAGTTTAATGGTGTTCATTAGGGATGCACCAATCAGGATTTTTACGACCGATACCGATCCAGATACCAATCGTTTTTTGTTTAAACTTTAATCAGGAGGTCTGTCATAAACAGTTAAATGTAAGCTCTCTGCTCATGGTCACTGTTAATTTAGTTAAAATAATAGTAATGACAAATACTGTTGGTTAGTTGATAAGTAAACAACCATAAAATATTTATTTTTAAATATCTTAAACAATAGAGAGTCCTAATTAAAAGTAGACTAACGCAAAAATGATCCATGTTAGGAAAGAGGCTAATAGCCTTCTAAGGAGATAGCAAACTAATCTTAATCTCAAATTTATATTAAGTGCAACCCATAGTAATTAAACATCATTTAATTTCTCATTTTATTTATATTTTATGAAGTTATTATACTATCTATTTTTTATATTAAGTGATTTATTTATATCTAAGCACATTTTCTGTCTTTACATTTTATTAGTTTTTTGTTTGTTTGTTTATCAGTAGTTCCTTTTGGATCGGTTTCCCCAGTACAGTGTTGTCATGTCTGCTGATAATATTGAATTATTTTGGTGGATTAAATCAAAACATGGAAACTGAAGTTGACTTTTCTAGTGATATTTGGCAACCCCGAGTTTAAATTAGTAAATGTGATGTGTGTGAGCCGGGACGAGTTACTGAAGAGAGTGAAGGAGAGCGGCAGCGTACTGTATGTGTACAGACTGAACAGTTGCTACTCTTGATTATGATTGGTGAGGAATTATTTAATAAAGAAGTTTGAATTAAAACCCACCTTGTAGCGTTAGCATTATTATTAATTTACAGCCGACGCCGCTGTGGCTACACGAGCAGGTGATAGTTCAGGTCATTTTGCGTGATCAATAAAAGATGGCGGTTTGAAAGAAGCAGTTGATGTACAGTGTTACTCTTGTCATTACTCTTGTCAATCCCACACTTGTTCGGTTGACTGAAGAGACGAAAAGCAGTGTGAAAGTAACTGTTGCTCGGTGTAGGTGCATTTTGGAGTTTTAGTTTTTATTCCGATTGTATTATACAACTTCGAACAGGTGACTCGTACTGGTGTGAATAAATCTTTATTCACAATCACGCAAAGAATTTTTCAGTGAAATGTTCGCACTGTAGAGCCCTGACCCTAGCTTATAGATAACCTTATGGTTAACATATATTTATACTAAAAGCCACAAAGCTTCAGTTTTGATTTCATGGAGACTTTAAGGCCACCAGGCAACCTATACCATTAGATTGGTCTAATAACTTTACTCAAGTTTATGTGTCACTTTCACATTTCATATAACTTGCATACAAATTCTTGATGAGTCAGAACTGTCTGAGCTCTGTGAGTGGAAGGCATAGTGTTACTATCTTTCCTTTCAGTCAGAGCGACACTAACCAAGTGAGCTTATGTATGAGGAAGAGGGTAGATGGCACTTTCCTCTGAGTGTGTTACCCTGCCCATGATGTAGCGGCTGGCTTCATGTGTCCCAGAGGAAACGTGCTAGCCCTGACCCTTGCTCGTTATAATCTATCACATGACAAGAAAGAACTAGACAACTGACAATGACTAATATTTGGAGTTGGGGAAAAATGCAAACACAACACAGCACAGCCTTCGTGAGTGGTGTCTCCGCTAAATATCGAACGATGCCTTTTGGAAGATGACTCGGATGTGTTAAAGCACGGAAGGCATGAACACTGCGGTGCTTTTCCTTTACCTGAGGCTTTGTGACTGTCTGTGACGCAGGTTCAGCACCAACGAGGGCGAGACGTGGAGTGAGTTCCAGTTCTCCAAGCAGGATGTCTACGTATACCAGCTGCTGACCGAGCCAGGCGAGAAGAGCACCATCTTCACTATCTTCGGCTCCTACGCTGATCAGTCACACAGCTGGCTCATTCTGCAGGTCAACGTCAGCGACGTGCTCGGTGAGGATGAAAGATTTCGTCAGCCGTACAGCTGTTTTTAAGTTGCTTTCCGTTCGTCTCGAACTGAAACTTGCCTTGTGATAAAGGTTGCGTTATGACCACGAGGTTTTAACGGCAAGTCACATGACTCTAATTTTAGTGTAGTCCATCTTAGAGTCAGCATGATAAATACACTAACTCAGTGTATTGCACATTCATTTCCAGCATTGTGTGATTTGCACATACAGTCCCCTCTGAACGGCAAGGCCAGTTCATTTGTTTGTGCTATACACCAAAGACATTTGGGTTTGAGATTAAAACATGGATATCAGACAAGAGTTTAGGATTTCAGCTTTTACTTACTGGTATTTACATCTAGATGTGTTAAACAACATAAAACACAGAATCTTTTGTATCAGACCATGCAATTTTTAGGTGAGCAAAAGTAGGTCTTAAAGTAAATAACACTTGATATTTAGTTGCATATCCCTTGCTTGCAATAACTACATCAAGCATGCGACTCACTGATATCACCAGACTGTTGGTTTCTTCTTTTGTAATGCTTTTCCAGGCTTTTACCACAGCCTCTTTCAGTTGTTCAAAGCCAAACATCTTCAGTCTACAGCAAAAAACCCCCCCCAAAAAAACAGATTTGAATGGGCTTTGCCATTCCAATAGTTAGACTGTATGGGAGGAAAATAAAATATAAAAACAATACAAATAAAAATGCAAACGGGCTTTTCACATTTTCGCTTATTTCATTTATAATGATCCATTTGATATCACTTTTAGCAGATTTTCCTCTCGCGATTATGCATCAGTTTTCTTGATCACAGCTCTAAATTGCTAGTGTTTTTATATGCAGGTGTGCCATGCACCGAAGGTGACTATAAGCCCTGGTCTCCGTCTGATGAGCGAGGAAACGGCTGCGTTTTGGGCCGTGAGTTGCTCTTCAAGCGTCGCTCGCCACACGCGACCTGCTTCAACGGCGAGGACTTTGATCGACCTGTCAGCCTGTCTAACTGCTCCTGCACGCGTCAGGACTATGAATGGTAATTTGCTTTATAAAAGTTGATACAGTGCAGTGAAAAAAGATTAGCCTCCTCCTGATTTCTATTTTTTGCATATTTGTTGCAATAAGTGGTTTCTGATCCTCATGCAAAATGTAATAAGCAAACACAAAACAGTTTTTAAATTGTTTCATTTTTTTTTTTTAAGGAAAAGGGTCATGCAACACATGTATGACTCATGTGGGAAGTAATTTCCCTTAAACTTTAGCACCTTCCACCTTTAGCAGCAACAACTGCAACCTAATGCTTCTGATAACTGAAGATCAGTCTTTCGCTTACATCACTGTTTAGGAATTGCTGCCCACTCTTCTTTGCAGCACTGCTTTAATTCAGCCACATTGGAGGGCTTTCGAGCATGAAGTGCCTATTTAAGGTTCTGCCACAGCATCTCAATGGGGTTCAAGTCAGGACTTTTTAGTCTAGGGCCTTTCCCAAACCTTCTTTTGTTTCGTTTGAGCCATTCAGAGGTAGACTTGCACTTCTTTTTCGGATTACTGTCTTCCTGCATAATCCAGTTGCTCTTCAGCTTCAGATCACAGACTGGAAATTCTCCTTTCGCATTTTCAGGTAGAGAGCATAATTTGTGGTGCTGTCATTTATGGCAAGTCACTCAAGCCCTGAAGCATCAAAGCATCAATCCCCACACCATCACGCTATCACCATCATGTTTGACTGTTGGTATGATGTTCATATTAAGGAATGCTGTATTCCAATTTTGACTCATTAGTCCACAGAACATTATCCCACGAGGCTTGGGGGTCATCAAGCGGTTTTTGGCAAATATGATACAAGCCTTTATGCTCTTCTTGGTTAGCAGTGGTTTTTGCCTTGCAACTCTCCCATGAACTCCATTTGCGTACAGTCTATTTCTAATAGTGAAATCGTTAACACTTCCCTAATCTGAGCGAGCGAGGCCTGCAGTTCTTTTATGACTTCCTGGTTTAGTCATCAATGTTCTCTTGGAGGAATTTTGGTAGGCCTGGCCACATCTGTGAAGATTCACTACTATTCCAGAAATCATGGTATAGTATGCTGACCTTTAAACCTGTTTGACATTGCTGGAAAGGTTCTATTTAACTTGATATTTAGGTTCAACAGGGCTATCAATCAAGTAATCAAGCCTTGGATTTGTCTTGTCTAATTGAACTCAATTATTAATCAGATTTGCTTAATTGGTTAATTGAGTAAGGGGTAAGATGGTTTAGTGGTTATGTTTACCTCACACTTCCAGGGTTTGGGACTTGAATCCTGCCTCCGTCCTGTGTGCATGGAGTCTGCATGTTCTCCCCGTGCTTTGCGGATTTCCGCTGGGTACTCCAGTTTCCTCCCCCAGCCCAAAGACATGTGTTGTAGGCTGATTGGCATTTCCAAATTGTCCGTAGTGTGTGAATGTGTGCAGCTGTGCCCTGCAATGGATTGGCACCCCGTCCCGGGTGTCCTCTCTCCTTGTGCCTCAAGTTGCCTTGGTTAGGCTCCAGGCTCCCCGTGACCCTTTGTAGGATAAGTGGTATGGAAAATGAATGGATGGATGTGTTACTTGAGTAACAAAGTAGTAATTACATTTTCACACTCGGCTAGTCGGTGATAACTTTTTACCTTCAATAAATGAAATGATTATTTTTTAAAAATGTATTTTGTGCTTATTCAGGTGGTGATGGTGGTGATTGTTGTTGTTGTTTTTATATAAATGTTTTTATAAAGATCTGAAACAAGTATGTCAAATATGCCAAAATAGAAGAAATCAACAAGGGGGTGAATGCTTTTTCAAGGCACTGTACTTGGATACAGCTTGAACATCCAGACTTACTTTACATTGAAAAGGCATAGAACTCTTCACTGAAAATGCAGAATTTACAGAGTAATTCTTAACCTTGAACACCGCAGAGTGAGTGATTTAGCTCTGTTTGTAGGTTTGGCATACACACCTCCTGTTGGCCTTCATTTCTCTTTCACTAAATCACCATGTCACATGGTCACTAAATTCCAGCCTGTGCAGTTTCAGAGTGCCTGAGGAATGCCAGATAAATTCTTCCAAATTGCCTTCAAGATTAACAGTCGTGATAAACGATAAGTGCTCCTCAAAAAGTGCTCTTGTTCTCTCTTTGTCTCTCAGTGATTATGGTTTCAAGCTGAGTGAGGACCTATCTCTTCAAGTGTGCGTTCCTGACCCTGAGTTTTCGGGCAACTTGTACGCCCCTCCTGTGCCCTGCCCGGTGGGCACGATGTACCGCCGCAGCAAAGGGTGAGATAAGGAAGGCTGTTCTGAGAAATGATTTGAGCCGAGTTCATGGGCTTGCAGCAGTAGCACCACCTAGTGTCCAAATGTGTCTGAAGCAGTGAAACATTAAAAAAGTTTTGTTTTGTGTGGATCACGAAATGTCTTCAAAAACGTTTTGGTGGTTTTTGATTGGCACAGGTATAGAAAAGTGCCGGGTGATAGCTGCACTGGTGGAGATGTCGAGGCCCGGTTGGATGGAGAGATGCTCCCATGTCCTATTGGAGGTCAGAATCCTGGTTTCTTGAATCTTTCTGTTTCTTGCTCTCTTTATTTTTTTTTTTATTTATTTATTTATTTTATTTTATTTAGTTTTTTAAGCCATTTATCCCACAAATACCAACCACTGCCAACTAGTACTACTACTAGATCAATATTAATCCCAAAGTTATTATCTCAGAAGTTGTTCAATGACTTACAGAACCTTTCACTTTTGGGTTGTTTGAGGCAACATTCGGTCAAATGCAAAAGAACCTGAGGAAACAAGTTGGACTGCGATCTGTTTCATGGGTGGACAAATTATATATTCACTGGCCACTTTATTAAGAACACCCATACACCTGCTCGTTCATGCTATTATCGAGTCTGGCATTCATGTGGCACTAGCAAAATGCATAAAATCATGCAGGTCAAGATAATCAGTTAATGTTGACAACAAACATCAGAATGGGAGAAAATGCCTTCTCTGTGATTTTGACCGTCAGAGGAGAATGGTCAGACTGCTGAGCTGACAGGAATGCTGTGGTAACTCGAATAACTACTCTTTACTGCCATGGTGTGCAGAAAAGCATCTCAGCATCTCACACAAACACCTCAGACCTTGATGGATTTGCTGGACAGCTGAAGATTAAGAAAAAAAAAAAAAAGTCCCCCAGTCTTACAGAAGATATACAGTATGATATAAAATGTCTACACACCCCTGTAAAAATGGCAGTTTGCTTAAATGAATAAGAAATACAAATCCGTTGTGAACAAGAAACTAATTGTTCTGAGATCTGCACTTATTGTTTTCAGAGAAAAATAAAACTCTCAATCGAGAATTGAGCCAAAGCGATTGAGGAAAAGCTGTCAATCCTGTCAGAACTATTTCCACCTTCAATGTGAAATTACAACATATACAATCAAGTGAAGAACAATCAAACATTTTAGGGATAAATGAAAAAACAATACAATAACCTCGTTGTGCAAGTGCGCACACCCTTGTGTGTTCAGAATTAACCAATCACGTTTCATCAGAAATCCCTACCATTTTAACAGGGGTGTGTAGACTTTTTATATCCATTATACAGGCGCTTCTTATAAAGTGGTCTGTGAGTAGATGGTGAGCTAGTTCATTTATATTACATTAATTCAGACTAAGGGAAACAAACGAGTTTATGATCATTATTATTATTATTATTATTGTTATTATTATTATTGTCATTATTGTAACAAAGTTTTTAATTTTGCACATTGTGTTTGGGCCTTAGTTTTTGCCAAACATTTCAGCTATAAGCTGTGATGTTCTTTCTCCATGTTTACATTTTACGTTTATTCATTTAGGAGATGCTTTTATCCAAAGTGACTTACACATGAGGAAATACAAGCAAAGCGATATATCGAGCAGAGAACAATACAAGCAGCGCTACCATACAAGATCTTTAATTGAGTTCTAGTGTAGAGGTGTAAGTGTGGGTTTTTTTTTTTTTTAATATAAAGCTGGGGGTGTTTTGGGGTGGGGAGGGTTCAATTAGGGGTTAGTTCAGTGTACGTGGAAGAGGTGGGTGTTTAGCCTCAAGGAGAGTGTTGAAGTAGGGGGCTGCTATTTCAGACCAGGTGTTGTACAGTATGTGAGCATCAAGGCCTTGAATTTGATGCGGGCGGCTACAGGAAGCCAGTGGAGGGAGATGAGAGGGTGTGGCATAGGACCTTTTTGGGGGTGCTGCTGCATTCTGAATCATCTGAAGGGGTTTGATGGAGCTGGCTGGGAGGCCCCGGAGTAGTGTGTTGCAAGAGTCCAGATTTGAGATAACAAGAGCCTGGATTAGTATCGGTGTAGCCTGATCAGTGAGGATAGGGACTGATTTTCTTGATATTATACAGAATTATACCGAATTGAACATTAAAGATATTTTCAGTCTAGCTAGCCTCCTTCATTTCTGTGAGGTGGCTATATGTTATGCTAAAGGACAGCCTTATTTTGCCTGGTTTTCTTGGTATTTCCACATACCTGCGTGTTCCCGATTCTGAAAATATCATGTCATCTGTGCAAGCTAATTAATCCGCCTAGTTAAAACCTTTCTACCGACCAACAGATTGCGCCTCAGCCGAAGCGTGTAGTGCTCAACAGTTATAGCCTTGTTTGTTTTGTCTTTTCCTGATTGGCCCACCTCTGCATTCTGACATGAATTATGCCTTTTATTGTTCAAAAGTAAAGCCCTGCTTATAGTTTCAGTATACAGTGTAATGACAGTTTGGCGTTTCAGGTTGCTATGTTTGACGCAGCGCATTAATCAAAATCAGTGTGTGGATTGTGGTTGTTCCTGTTCTCCAGTCATGAGTGTATTGAAAGTATAGTTATCTTTTTTTAAACATAATTTTAAGATGTCTTTAAAAAAACAAACAAAAATAAACCATGACTCAGAATATTGATATGCAGTGAAACTGGCTAGTTTCTTCATTTCAGGCTTCCTTTTACAATTTAGCTTGATCTGAGAGCTGCTCAGCTCTGTGTCCTTTCCCTAATGATTACTCACAAGGCTGACCAATTACATTCAAATCTTCATTATGTGTGTTTGTTTGTAGAGAGTAATGAATTCATCCTGTACGCCGTGAGGAACTCTATCCACCGCTATGACTTAGCTACAGGTGTCGACCAGCCCCTGCCTCTCTCAGGACTCCGTGAGGCGGTGGCTCTGGACTTTGACTATGAGAAGAACTGCCTCTACTGGGCCGACATTTCACTTGACACCATACAGGTACAGCGCTTTCAGCAGGTGTATGTCCTCGTTTTCATTGTGAGTGAATGTCCTCAGGGACTATTACTACTACTACTACCACTAATATTACTACTACTACTACCAATACTACTACTAATACTAATACTACTACCTATACTACTACTAATACTATTACTACTAATACTACTACTACTACTACTACTACTACCACCACTAATACTACTAATACTACTACCACTAATATTACTACTACTACTAATACTACCACCACTAATACTACTACTAATACTACTACTACCACTAATACTACTACAACTACTATGAGTACTACTACTGATACTACTACTACTACTAATAAAAAAATTCATAGTTTGAATGTACATAATATTTCATGTTCAGTAATCCACTTTGGATTTGTTTAAGATTTTACTTCTAGACTCCTAAGATATAGCTACACTTTTCCTAAACTTAGTGGCTAAATGACCCCTGTTGAGATCTGTAAAAATTAATCTGTAGAGGTTTGTCACTAAGTGACCTCCAAAACACTTTTACCTCAGTTTTTTTTTTTTTCCTTTCCATGCTAGTATAGCTAATGCTAAATTCAAAACGGGTAAACTGCATGTTAAGTGTGATAACAGAGTAAGTCTTGATATATTTACTATTCTATTTAATGGGCTACAATTTCACATTTTTTTCTCTGTGCACCCCAGGTAGACTGAGAAACATTAAAGTTTCATTAAAACTATGTTATTACATTTTGATTTTCTTTTCTAAGAAACATGGAAACGATTGCCTCTTTTGTGGCGATATAAAAATGACGAGCTAACTAATATCCATATGTATTTGCATTCGTGTGCATGAAAACTTGACATTGTTTGCAGGGATTTAACAGCCCTAGTAAGCCCTCCATCACTTTGCATTTCTATAGAGGCTGTGTTTGAATGGCAGTTCTGGCCAAGAGGTGATTGTTAGGAAAGGCCTGCAGAATGTCGAGGCTCTGACCTTTGATCCCGTCAGCCGACTTCTCTACTGGGTGGATGCTGGCTCTCAGAAGATAGAGGTAAATAAGATGGAAAATATGCCATATTTGTTCACACCATAATGTTTTTGATACATTGGGTGCAGTAGTGTATCACACGTTGGCTTCATCTTGCTCAGGTCTCAAACCCTGATGGGGATCTGAGACGTACCCTGGTCAACTCTTCCATTTTGGAGCACCCTCGAGCCCTGGCCCTTATGCCCGGAGAGAGGTATGGGAATTTCTGGACTTATTTTAGAATTTTTTTAATGGTTTGTTGCCATTCATTGTTAAGGGGTTTAATCATTTGACACATCTGGTGCACTTTTCCATCAAGCTTCTTAAAGTAGAAAGTATGCTTCACTTTTTACACGTATGCTAGGTACAGTACGAGTGACGCAAATTTCGTCATCAGCAGAGTACGTGCACACTGTACGTGCGCCGCCCGATTTACTGCTTTTGCACTATTTAATTGTTCCACGAGGTGGCAACAGTGACCCAGGGCCGTCGATTCTCAAGGTAGTCGAAGAATAAACGGAAGAGACTGAAACGAGTGCAGGTTAGAAAGTACCCGCATTTGTATGTAAGGATTTGTATATGGGTGCTAATCGTGGCGAGAGATTGCCCAAGCATTGTTCTTCGTGTTGTTGTGATTCTTCTTCGTTGTCATCCTTCACACCAGAAGACCTGCTTTACTGCTCTGTACTGACTTCTGTAGGCCAGGATTGGTAGTGCAAGTTGTCGTAATGCACAAGTCGACCGCCTGTGTAC
This sequence comes from Ictalurus furcatus, assembly GCF_023375685.1. Classification (NCBI taxonomy): domain Eukaryota; kingdom Metazoa; phylum Chordata; class Actinopteri; order Siluriformes; family Ictaluridae; genus Ictalurus; species Ictalurus furcatus. The sequence continues at coordinate 8,957,670 of NC_071271.1, read as the reverse complement.
GCATGCGTACATGTCAAAATGTATATTGTATGCTTTGAAAGGCTATGCGTACGACTGTGTGCATACGCCTTTTAAAAAAAAAACCCAAAATATACCAGAGGCTTAACAGTCAGGTTTGTTGTTAGCTCCTAAAACAAAAGAGCAAGCTTTTTTTTTCTCACTCACAATTTTCCAGCCATGTTCAATGCTATATTCTTGAGAAATCCAGCATAGAGAGAGTAGTGGAGACAGCAAACATTGTATTTTCCAAAAAGGAGTGCAGCTAGTATATAAAACCTTTTACGAGGAGTAACGGCAGAGATCTGGCTAGTCAGCGATCTATCCGATGACGAGCGCAATGGTGGCATTAGCATGAAATTTGAAGCTTTGAAACCGATTTGAGCGGAGTGTATAGATGAGGAGCTGAGACAGCTGGAAAGAGTATGGACTGCTTCATCAGTCATTTTGGTAAGAGATGAATTTCCAGTGGCGCCATTATCAGCAAGTAGTCATACGGCATTGTGGGTAAAAGGAACCTGTTACCTAAAGTGAAAATAGACCAGCATGTTGATGAAAGTGAAGAAGTCAACTCCAAATTACGAAATAAACCTTGGACGATATATATAAAATGTGTGTGTGTGTGTGTGTGTATGTGTGTGTATGTATGTATGTATGTATATATATATATATATATATATATATATATATATATATAATATAAAATATAATAATGTGTGTGTGTGTGTGTATATATATGTATGTATGTGTGTGTATATGTATGTGTGTATATATATATATATGTATGTACAAGTAATTCAGGCTGGAGTTCTCCTTGTAGCATTCAAAGAATGGGGTGTGGTAGTAAATACAAGTAAACATGTAAGTATAGCCACAATACAGGTAAATACAGCCACAGCACACCTTTGAGTGTTTTTTTGTTTGTTTGTTTGTTTACACCAGTTCTGTTGAGTGACCATAGTGGGCCTGTAGTCCGAAGTTTCTTCTAAAATGAAATAATGTAATAATTTTCTAATAGTTGACCTGTAAGCCGTCATAGTCTGTAGCGTTTTAATCCAGCATGCTGTTTGTTAGCCTGATGTTCTGGACGGACTGGGGAGACAGAGCAGCCGGCGTATACCGAAGCTGGATGGACGGCTCCAACGTGTCTCGCATCGTGTCGGATGGTGTGCGCTGGCCGAACGGCATCACGGCTGACGAGAACTGGCTCTACTGGACCGAAGCGTATGGGGACCGCATCGAGAGATCCGACTTCACAGGGGGACAGCGCACAGTGCTCATGGAGGGGCTGCCTCATCCCTACGCTATAGCTGTATTTAAGGTAAAGCCTACGTTAAACTTCCTTTCTTATTGAATTTAGTTTGCATGATTTGTTGTAATTCATTTAACCCTTTTGTAGAAGTAACATGTTAATGTCTTATTTACATCATAATTATATCAGTTCTTGTGAAAGGCTAGACTAATTCGCTGCTTGTCTCTTCAGAATGACCTCTACTGGGATGACTGGTCAAGAATGGGCATCTTCAAGGCACCGAAGTCAGGCTCACCAAACAGCGAGCTCCTCGTTGGCAGGCTGACCGGCGTCATGGACCTTAAAATCTTCTACAGGGGCAAAGCCAGAGGTCAGCCACTAGAGCAGCACTGCTGAAGTTTTCCTTTCAAAACCGTAGGAATACATACTAACTACACAGGGAGAAGCTCTTCTGTCCTTTTCTTATCTCGTGTGTGTGTGTGTGTGTGTGTGTTTTTACTGCAGGTCATAACGCATGTGCGGATCAGCCGTGTACACTGCTGTGTTTGCCCCAGCCGGGCCACAGGCATAGCTGTGTGTGTCCAGACGGAGTAGCCACCACCAGTCTGCCCTCAGGAGAGCTCCAGTGTCAGTGTCCCAGTGGGTACCAGCTCCAGAACAACTCATGTGTGAAGACAGGTGAGAAACCTGCATACACGTCACATTCCCACCGGGATACAAGGAGAGGGTGTGGCGGTATACAGGTCTGCATGGTGAAAGGTTTCTTGAAACATATATAAACTGACGTTGTTTAAAGAGATGGGAGTCGCGTATGAAACTTGCAGGACAAAAGAGAGGAAACACGTTTCCAATTACGTCCAAAAACACCTCCAGAGACGGATCAGTACCTCAGGTTTGCAGATGAAACCCCATTAAAATGCCCATCACAACTGCGCTGCAAACCTTTTCGTTTTACACGGCTGCTGCTCTCGCGTGGAGAATTCATTTCTGGTTTAATTCACTGCTTCAGTAAATGTCTGTACGGAGTAAGATTATTATTATTATAAACATGCCCTGCTGCTTTCAAGTTCATTAATCCAGTGATGTATACGGTGAACCGCGACAGGGTCATTGGGCTCAAGGCTCGTTGATGTGCGTGGGGAGTGAAGGCTAACTTGTCTGGTCTGATCCCACTGAAGAGCTACTGTAGCACAAATTGCTGAAAAAGTTAATGTTGGCTATGATCTAATGGAAAGGTGTCAGAACACACATCATAATGTGTTTATTCTGCCCGTTTTCTCTTTGTTCAATAGAACACACTTGTCTGCCGAACCAGTACCGATGCTCGAACGGCAAGTGCATCAGCAGCATCTGGAAGTGCGACAGCGACAACGACTGTGGAGATATGAGCGATGAGCAGGAGTGCCGTGAGTGACAGCCCTGGCTCTGCCCACCTACAGTTCACGTAGAGCTGTCTGTCTGCTCCTCTGTTTCCTGAAGTTCACAGTAATGTCTCTCTCCCTGTCTCTCTCTCTCTCTCTCTCCCTCTTTCTCTCTCTCTCTCCCTGTTTCTCTTCTCTCTCTCTCTCTCTCTCTCCCTGTTTCTCTCTCTCTCTGTCTCTCTCTCTTTCCCTTTCTCTCTCTCTCTCTCTCTCCCTGCCTCTCTCGCTCCCTGTCTCTCTCTCTCTCTCTCTCTCTCTCTCTCTCTCGCTCCCTGTCTCTCTCTCTTTTTCTCTCTCTCTCTCTCTCTGCAGCCACCACCTCTTGTGATCCATCTGTGCAGTTCCGCTGCGTAGCTTCAGGTTCATGCATCCCTTTGGCTTTCAAGTGTGATCACGAGGACGACTGTGGTGACAACAGTGACGAGGAGCACTGCGGTGAGCTTATGAATAAACGTGTTTGTGAGTTCGGTCGGAACACATTTCACTACTGGAATTAAGGCTGGGCCGTATGACCACATGATCCTGATATTCAGGGTATGAAATTAGCACCTGCCACTCGCCGAATGCAGGTGACTCGTTGGCAGTGGTGTGTAAAATTGTCTGGTAATCCCCCACTTTGGCGGGTACATTTCTCTCACAAGTAGGGCTTACAAAAACGGATATCTTTCTCTCCCTTTCTCTCCCTTTCTCTCTCTTTCTCTCTCTCTCACTCTCTCTCTCTACCTCTCTCTCTCTCTCTCTCACTTCTACTGGAGGCAACTGAAAGCGCAAAGAGACACAAACAAATAAACTTTCACTAATTACATGCAGGTGAGAATCATCACAACACCTCTCCATCCACAGCCGACGCGCGACCACACCCCTGCTGCCACAGTGACTTTTTTATGATTACTTTAAATTTAAAAAATAACTTTTTTGTTTACGTCAATTATATAATTTAAAACAACATTGTTAGTTTCTGTTTCTGTGAGGCGGCTGATAGAAATTCTGAGTGGCCGGTAAAATAAATAAATAATGATAATGAGTCTTTATTGGTCCCATATACATATGCAGAGTGAAACTCTTTTCTTCATATACCCCAGCATGTCTAGAAACTGGGGTCAGAGCGCAGGGTCAGCCATGATACAGATAAAATGTTCATTTTCTAACGATAGAAATGAATATGTTAGCACAATTATATTTTTTGTCTTCAACACCGATTTCAAACATTTAATCATACACCTTCAGATCAAAAGGTTTTTAAGATCATAAGAAACATTTCAGTAGTGTCTCCAAACTTTTGACCGGTAGTGTACAGTATATGTTTGAGATAATAATTAAAGTTTCAACTGAAACGTTTAATAGGAATCGACAGCCCTAGAGTATGTGATTGAGCCTGTGTGTCTAGTGTCATGGCGTGATGGTGATATGTTGTTACAGACTCTCATCAGTGTGGGCCTGCGGAGTTCACGTGTGCGAGAGGAGTGTGTATTCGTGACGCCTGGCGCTGTGATGGTGATAATGACTGCCGGGACTGGTCTGATGAGGCCAACTGCACTGGTGAGAACACACTCCTAGCTGAGTGAGATGAAATGAGCCTCAAATTTGCTTAATGACAATCTCTCTCTCTCTCTCACACGCACACACTCGCTCAGTCGGCCACCACACATGTGAGAGCAGCAGTTTCCAGTGTCACACAGGTCACTGCATTCCTCAGCGCTGGGTTTGTGATGGTGACGATGACTGTCAGGATGGTTCTGATGAGGAACCCAGTCACTGTGGTCAGTGGTCTATATCACATGCACACACGCAGCACATACATTATTAAACCTGTACTGTAAAGCATGCGTTGATGGTGTTTCTGTGTAGAGTCTCATATCAGGCAAAGCAGACAGGGGAATTGATGAACGTGACCGTAATGGATCCTCGATCTCTATAAAGTGGGCCACCAAGTGTTTAAACAAATGGCTTTAGTTCTCTTTGTAGTGCGCTATAACATAAGTTATCGAGCCAGGCTGTTTTCGGAGGCCAGCATACAGTTTTTTTTTCCACTGCACGTCCAAAGACAAGGGCAGACTTTGTGGTTCCAATTAATTTTCCACCCACTTTAGCCACAAGTGGAACAATGACAGTGACGGCAGTAAAAGCGACTGGGTTGTTATTATTACAGCTTGCAATGACGTCCGGTCCAACGGGAAAGCAGTGCTTTGATTAACATTGTTCCTTTTTTTTCCAGTGCTTTGATTAACATTGTTCCTTTTTTTTCCGACTGGCTTTTGGGTTAAGCGGCTCATATTAGCTGGTGCCTTAAAAACACTGATGAAAAGGCTTAATTGAAGACCCTTTTAAACCCTTAATCAATGAGGCGTTGCAACAAACGAGCTGGTTAATCAAATGGCCAGTGATGATGAGACAAAACAATGTAACAAGTATTTAAAATTATTTCAATTCCAATGGTTGACAAAAAAGTTCAATAAAGATTATATTCGAAGGGCATAAAATTGCGCAGGGAACGTTCCTGAAACATGAAAATCAGTAAAAGAAAGCAGTTTTGCTGGTGAAGAAAACAATGCTTGATAAACTAAATGTTCCTCTTGATGGCACACATGGAAAACCTAACAAACCAGACTGTAGTGCGCGAGTGAGTATTTTTCCCCTAATTCTGCGTTCTATCCATTTATGTTCTTGTACACTTTGGGACACAGTACGCATAATAAAGTAGCGACAAACAGTGGTGCTAGTCTGTTCCTGTTGATATGAGTTGGCACTGTACAAGTGGAATCTTTTGCTACCAGTGAGGGGAAAAGTGTTCGTCTCAGTAAGGAATTACCATGTGCTCTCTGTTCCCCCCCCCCCCTTTTTTTTTTTACACCTCCAGAGGGAGATCGCTGTAATGGCTTCCTGTGTTCTAATGGCACATGCTTGCCTGCCAGCTCCCACTGTAACGGCGTGGAGGAGTGCCCAGGGGGCGCCGACGAGCAGCACTGCGGTTAGTATTTAACTAACTAATGTGAGCAGGATCAGCAGGGGCATTTTGTTATCATGCTGGGTGTAAATCTCAAACATGGCGTGTGTTCTGGTAGATCCTCTGTGCACGCGCTACATGGAGTTTGTGTGCAGGAACAGAGCTCAGTGTCTCTTCCAGTCGCTGGTGTGTGACGGCACGAAGCATTGCTCCGACGGCTCGGACGAGGACGCAGCTTACGCCGGCTGCTGTGAGTCCACTCGTTTGCGTTTGCATTTGAGTTGTTACCCATGCCCCCTTATCTATATTATAATCCCTTTTGACTGCATTGAGTAAATGTATAACTAAGACACTGTACCAGTATAGAATTAATGAGTGCTTCCTGTACATGTCCGTCCACCAGCCACGCATCCTGAATTTGAGAAGAAATGTGATGCCTACAATTTCCAGTGCTCCAACGGGGTGTGTGTGAGTCTGGACTGGAAGTGTGACGGCATGGACGACTGTGGTGACTACTCAGACGAGGCAAACTGTGGTAGGTGCAGTAATCAACCTCGATTACTGATTATATGTTTGTGTGTGTGTGTGTGTATGTATATGTGTGTGTATATATATGTGTGGGTGGGTGTGTATTTGGCTCTGAGTTCTGAGTTCTCCCTCAGCAGGTTCTCCCACCGAGGAGCCGGGCTGCTCGCGCTACTTTCAGTACGAGTGTAAAAACGGCCGCTGTGTGCCCACGTGGTGGAAGTGTGATGGTGAGAATGACTGTGGAGACTGGTCTGATGAGGCACAGTGCACAGGTACAATATGCAGTCCAAAGATTACATCACTAACAACATGTAAGCCTGTATGTCTCTGTCTTCTGTCTACATGTCTTATGGAATGAATACACTTCCATTGTAACCAGTGTTTCAATATGTACAGTGCCATGCGCTAATATTGGCACCCTTGGTAAATATGCAGCATAGAAGGCTGTGAAAAATTGTCTTTGTTTATCCTTTTGAACTTTTGTTAAAAAAAATTCACAAAAATACTTTGCTCTCATGGATATCAAGAAAAACAAAGAAAAATATATTTGAAGTATATTCCTATTGATATATATTTTTTTAATTATGTACACCTGTGTGACTAGAAGCAGGAAATTGTTCAACCATGACTTCCTGTTTCACAGGGGTATAAATATGAGGTAACACACAGGCCAAATTCCCTTAGTCATTCATAACAATGGGTAAGACCAAGGAATATAGCTGTGATGTGCGGCAAAAGGTTGTTGAGCTTCACAAAATGGGAAGTGGCTATAAGAAAATAGCAGAAGCATTGAAAATGCCCATTTCCACCATCAGGGCAATAATTAAGACGTTCCAGTCAACTGGAAATGTTATGAATAAACCTGGAATTGGACGTGTGTCTATATTGTCTAAACACACTATGAAGAGGATGGTTCGAGAGGCCAAAAAATCTCCAAGGATCACAACTGGAGAATTGCAGAAGTTAGTTGTGTCTTGGGGTCAGAAAGACACAACTATTAAAGTGCCATGAATGTTTGTAAGCATCTATTTATTTTAATTAACGTGTGTTGGTGTATGCTTCTAGACGGACTGTCTCCCCATACTCCTGCCCCGGGCCCTGCCACGTGTGCCCCTAATCGTTTCCACTGCGGCTCTGGAGCGTGTATAGTAAATAACTGGGTGTGTGACGGCTATGCTGATTGCCCTGATGGCAGTGATGAAGTGGGCTGCCCCACAGGTAGAGGTGTAACTTTGCAAACCCCCGACAACACACTCACCCTCTCTCTCTCGTACCTCATCATCTCTGTCTGTGTGTCTTACTTTGTGTGTGTGTGTGTGTGTGTGTGTGTGTGTGTGTGTGTTTGTATTAGCCTCCAACAGCTCGGTGACTCAGATGCCTGTGCCCACTCGTGCCCCTGACCCGACTGGCCGTTGTTCCAGAGGACAGTTCCTGTGTCGTAAGCCGCCCACATGCATCCCAGAATGGCAGCGTTGCGATGGCCACCGCAACTGCCAAGACAACTCGGACGAGTCTGGTTGTCGTAAGTGTCCACCTTTGCAACCACATTATAGTTTCTATAGTAACAGTAACAGCTTACAAAGGGGCTTGTGTGGTGTATGCTCTAAATAAATTGATTAAAAACATGTGTAACTGGTGGAATTAGGTATGAGGTGCAGTTTTCTATGGTGACGTTCTGTACAGAGACATTTATTTAGCATTTTTGGAAGGAGTCTCCTGTATTTTGAAGGTTTCTGCCTTGGGGAGAATCTTTAGAATATTTCATTTCATATGACAAACTGCATTTTTATTTATTTATATTTATTAACTTGAAGTGAGGCTGGTGAGGGAATGACTGTTTATAGCTGCTATAACATAAGTGATAACAGGATAACACTGTTTACCCCCCAAAAATTGTTGGCTTTTTTGACATAGTTAGACAAGCAAACATTTGATCATCTTTGAAACAGCGCCTATTAATAAAGTTGATCTACTCGTAGAAAACCACAAGGAAAATGAGCTTTCAATCATTTATTCAACAGAAATATCAATAGATGTAATAGTCTTCTGTGGAAAAAGTAAGTGCACCCTTTAGCAGAAATAACTTCTTGTAGGTCAAATTTGTGTAATCTCTTTCTGATTGTAGAAGCATGCACTTTGACACCAACAGTTGCAAGACTTACTAGCAGATCCTGTGATGAAATTCTGGGGTTCTTGGAGATTTGTTTTTGCGTCTGTTCTTGGGCTGAATTTGTTGAGACGGTCAGTCCTGGGCAGTCGTTTGAAATCTGCGCAATTTGTAAATTATTTTCCTTACTGAAGGCCTTACAGAACTCTTTAGGTCTTGGCATGATGATATCACACACCTCAATAACAAAGGAAACACCAGACACTAGACATGAAAGGGGTATAAATAAGACCTGCACTCCCTAAGCAGGTTCTAATCACTGGCATTCAATCTTGAACACCTGATTTGAAGGTGTGATAAATGTAGGGGTGTACTTACTTTTTCCATGTGACTGATCTGTGTTTTGTTCATTTAAATTGTGAAAATTACTACAAAATATTATGTGATATCAATTTTATGTGTCATGTGATAGAGTTTATTAATAGGCGCTGTTTCAAATAGGATCAAAAACAACAATTTTCCTGGGGTGTACTTATTTTTTTGCATGTGACTGTAGTTGTGTCGTTGTAAAGATAACTTTGTGACTCTCAGAGTTGACAGACATGATGACCAGCTGTGCATGAAATATATTATTGCATAAATCATTGCCAGCTTTTGGGTCCGCTTTTTTTTTTTCTCTCTCTCTGGATGAGAACGCGACTCGTACTCATGTCCATTCTTATTCTGGAAGTAAAGTAACCTGCGCGTGTGTTTTAGCCGATGATGACATCATTAGTTTCCACAACACGCATGTACCATGAGTGGCAGGGGAACACTGTGGGACTCAGAAGAGGTTCACTTGCTGTGTATAATATCTGCTGCACATAATAGCACCAAAATAATTTTTTTAAAAACCAAAAAATATGGTGAGTCGCGCTGTGTTCTCCATGCACGTTTATGATGATGTCAGATGAACGCAAATGCACCGGGGTTCAATAGAATCAAGTGAGTCTGAATCCAGACCAACACTGCGAGGGGCGCCTGGAACAATCACACTCTGATTCGGACTGCAGCAAGCGTGCCCAGTGTGAAAACCACCTAAGAAAGTTTTATTTCATCATTCTACATTTACATTTATTCACTTAGCAGACACTTTTATCCAAAGCGACTTACAAATGAGAAAGATACAAGCAAAGCGATATATCAGGCAGAGAACAATACAGGTAGTGCTACCATACAAGATCCATTAATTGAATTCCAGAAGAAGCAAAGTGCAGAGTAGAGGTGTAAGTGCAATTTTTTATTTTTTAAAATTTTTTATTATTTTTTTTTTTTTATTATGAGTTGGTTAGGTGTTCATGGAAGAGGTGGGTCTTTAGCTGTTTTTTGAAGATGGTGAGAGATTCTGCAGTCCGGATTGAGATTGGAAGTGCATTCCACCACTGAGGAACAGTTAGTGTGAAGGTTCTAGAAAGGGACCTTGCGCCACGCTTAGTTGGAACTGCTAAACGTCGGTCGCTAATCGATCGCAGATTGCGAGAGGGAACGTAGACCTTCAGGAGAGAGTTGAGGTAGGAGGGTGCTGTTCCTGACAAGGTCTTGTAGGTGAGCATCAAGGCCTTGAACTTGATGCAGGCAGCTACAGGAAGCCAGTGGAGGGAGATGAAGAGGGGTGTGACATGGGTTCTCTTGGGCTGGTTGGAGAGGAGGCGCGCTGCAGCATTCTGAATCATCTCAAGGGGTTTGATGGAGCTGGCTGGGAGGCCTGAAAGCAGTGAGTTGCAGATTCTATGGGGGGAAAAAATGTCCTTGAAGCTTCATCTGTGCCAACAATGTTAATTATCATTGTCTCTATATGATATAACTGACACTTTCAACTTGTTTTTTTTTTTTTTAAACTTATATTAATTTCCTGGGGAGAATGAGGTAGGAATACACCCTAGGTGGTTCACCAGTCCATTACAGAGCACTATGCACGTACTCGTTCACACACTCGTTCACGCACTCGTTCACACACCCGTTCACGCACTCGTTCACACCTAGGAGCAGTATACTTTAGCCAAATTTACCTCCTTTACTTTATAATTATTTTATAACCTCTTTAAGAACGATACTTGTGAAACGTGGTATTCATATTCCCATTTATTCATAACTAATACAAAACGTTTGTGGTAATTTGCATTCCCTCAGGACAAAATAAAGCAAAGTAATTACATTTAAATCAACTCATCACAGATGTTGCTTCATTAACATGTTTAAAAATGGTGAAATAGTATGTTAAAATATTCATAGTGAAATGTATCATTAGAAATGTAATATAAAGTTACATTAAATTAAAAAAAATGCATTCAATTAAATATGATGGATAGATACAAACAACTTTGTTGTCATTGCATAGTACAGGTACTCAGCAATGCAGTTTATCATCTACCAGAAGTTCAAATAGTAGCATAGTGAAATTAACAAAGTGCAGGTTGAATATGTAAATATATATGCAGATATATGAGTAGATAACATGAATAGTAAATTACACTTGTTATAATAGAAAAACTCTAATAGGTATAATAAAATATATATATGTATATAGTGTGTGTGTGTTTATGTATAAATGGCCCCTTTGTGGATCTCTCTACCCTCTCTCTGTAGCTACCCATGAGCCACTGGTGTGTGTGAACGGGACACTGTGTGCTGACTGGGAGGCATGTGTACTGGAGAGTGAAAGGTGTGATGGCTTCCTAGACTGCTCAGACCACAGTGATGAGGACAACTGCACTGGTAAGAGGCACTGAGACACATCACATTTCCCCGTTCAAATACACTCATGTTTGGCCCCTAGAAACCAAGTTCACATGTTTGATCTTCTTATGGCTTGTTTAAATCCTGTATTGTGTTTCTGCTCATCAGTCGACCAGCTGGTGTATAAAGTGCAGAACCTGCAGTGGCACGCAGACTTCTCCGGCACCGTCACGCTCACCTGGTCCCGACCCAAAAGCATGCCGCCCTACTCCTGCTCCTTTCTCATCTTCTACAGGTAAGCTTAACCCAACTTACACCTCACATCTATATCCCACAATGTACCACGTTTTCCCAGTGAGGACCTGTAGAAATTAGTCAAGTGGTTCTCAAAATGTACTCTGTTGCTGGAATGTTCAGGAATAAAAAAAAAACTCTGTAGCTACTCTCTTCTACTAAATATTCAAATTATGCTTATACACCTTTAAATAGTAACCCTGGCTTCAAAATGTTTGATAACCCCAGTGATATCATTAACGCTTATTGGCGACATCTGCTGGCCACAACTGGCATATCTGCTGCGTTTCACAACACCGACGTGCCATTTTGCTGCGTCATCCAACGACTAGACGAATATGCATTCATTACGTATAATATACTCCATGGATTTGGCTGAAAGATTACTTTTAGCCAAAATCACTTATATTCTAAACAAAATGGCTTTTTAGCCTCCTTCTAAACTGTTTCTAAGTGTTAAGTCAAGATTATTTATCGTTTGGACAGTATGTCAAAACATGTATGCATGAAATGAAAGTACAACAGATCCAAATACAAGATACAATATTAGTAAGTGAAGAAAAGAGAGAGAAAATCATTGAGTGGTGTAAACAAGATAAAATATTGCATTATGGTAAGGTGTAACGTGACTAGGTGACAGCTGAAGTACAATAGACCTTTAATGGGTGTTGAAATATATTTAGCTGCAGTCTGTTCTATTCTCTGGCATGAGAAAATCTACTGTAGGTTTGATCATTTTTGTTTATTTTGTTTTGTTGGATGTACACTTCGATTCAGTTACTATATTCAGGTCCTTGTGGCCTATGATGTATTTTTGCTGGATGTTTTGCCAATTTCCTAATATTTTCAATAGTTTTTTGGTCTAATTGCTGAATATGGAATATGAATGTGGTTAATTCCTGGGGGTTTAAACCTCAGGCTTCCAAGTGATACAATAAGATATCAATACTACAAACAATACAGTATAATTTGATTTAGTAGCCTTTGATCAATATTTGACCTATGTTGTTGAAGAATCCAGTTAGGCCTGTTGTTATTGTTAATCACGAATGATGTCGGACTATTAAAAATACAGAAGGACTATTTTAAGTGTCACCTTGCTAGCCTAGTTTATGAGGTCAATCACTCGGAGTTGTAGGGACCCAAAATAATATGACAACCTGCAACTATAATTGATTAGTCAGCCTAAGTCAGGGCCCATCAGCACCAGCTGAACATGTTAAATCAGAATCAGAGGGTGGGGAAAGAGATTTGCAGTAAGCAAAGCTCTTTGATGGGGAAGCAATTAAATTTAAATTTTATTTGTATAGCACTTTTAACAATGGACGTTATCACAAAGTAGCTTTACAGATACAGTGAGGGGAAAAAAGTATTTGATCCCCTGCTGATTTTGTACATTTGCCCACTGACAAAGAAATGATCAGTCTATAATTTTAAGGGTAGATTTATTTGAACAGTGAGAGACAGAATAACAACCAAAAAAAAATCCAGAAAAACGCATGTCAAAAATGTTATAAATTGATTTGCATTTTAATGAGGGAAATAAGTATTTGACCCCTCTGCAAAACATGACTTAGTACTTGGTGGCAAAACCCTTGTTGGCAATCACAGAGGTCAGACGTTTCTTGTAGTCGGTCACCAGGTTTGCACACATCTCAGGAGGGATTTTGTCCCACTCCTCTTTGCAGATCTTCTCCAAGTCATTAAGGTTTCGAGCCTGACGTTTGGCAACTCGAACCTTCAGCTCCCTCCACAGATTTTCTATGGGATTAAGGTCTGGAGACTGGCTAGGCCACTCCAGGACCTTAATGTGCTTCTTCTTAAGCCACTCCTTTGTTGCCTTGGCCATGTGTTTTGGGTCATTGTTATGCTGGAATACCCATCCACAACCCATTTTCAATGCCCTGGCTGAGGGAAGGAGGTTCTCACCCAAGATTCGACGGTACATGGCCCCGTCCATCGTCCCTTTGATGCGGTGAAGTTGTCCTGTCCCCTTAGCAGAAAAACACCCCCAAAGCATAATGTTTCCACCTCCATGTTTGACGGTGGGGATGGTGTTCTTGGGGTCATAGGCAGCATTCCTCCTCCTCCAAACACGGCGAGTTGAGTTGATGCCAAAGAGCTCCATTTTGGTCTCATCTGACCACAACACTTTCACCCAGTTGTCCTCTGAATCATTCAGATGTTCATTGGCAAACTTCAGAAGGGCATGTATATGTGCTTTCTTGAGCAGGGGGACCTTGCGGGCGCTGCAGGATTTCAGTCCTTCACGGCGTAGTGTGTTACCAATTGTTTTCTTGGTGACTATGGTCCCAGCTGCCTTGAGATCATTGACAAGATCCTCCCGTGTAGTTCTGGGCTGATTCCTCACTGTTCTCATGATCATTGCAACTCCACGAGGTGAGATCTTGCATGGAGCCCCAGGCCGAGGGAGATTGACAGTTCTTTTGTGTTTCTGTCACCTTCTCAACAAGCTGCTTGGCAGTGGTCTTGTAGCCCATTCCAGACTTGTGTAGGTCTACAATCTTGTCCCTGACATCCTTGGAGAGCTCTTTGGTCTTGGCCATGGTGGAGAGTTTGGAATCTGATTGATTGATTGCTTCTGTGGACAGGTGTCTTTTATACAGGTAACAAGCTGAGATTAGGAGCACTCCCTTTAAGAGTGTGCTCCTAATCTCAGCTCGTTACCTGTATAAAAGACACCTGGGAGCCAGAAATCTTTCTGATTGAGAGGGGGTCAAATACTTATTTCCCTCATTAAAATGCAAATCAATTTATAACATTTCTGGATTTTCTTGTTGTTATTCTGTCTCTCACTGTTCAAATAAACCTACCATTAAAATTATAGACTGATCATTTCTTTGTCAGTGGGCAAACGTACAAAATCAGCAGGGGATCAAATACTTCTTTCCCTCACTGTATATATATGAATTTAGGATATAAATTTAAAATATATACATTTGTCCCTAATGAGCAAAGCCAGAAGCGACAACATCCCAGTTCACCACAATACTCTATGCCCATGAACCGTCTAGATTTGCTCATTTTCCTGAGAAACATTCACAAAAGGCTTGACTAAACAAATGTTTTCAGCCTAGACTTAAACACTGAGACTGTGTCTGAGTCCCGTGTGGAGCTTTGTAAGAGTTGTGCTCCCTGCTGTAGCCTTCACTATTCAAGGTACCAACAAATAGCCTGCACTTTTTGATCAAAGTAGACATGGCGGATCATAGAAGACAGAGACACTTATTCCTTAACTTCCTAAAATTTTTTTTTTCATAGTCACTGCATGAAATCATGTGTACCACAGCAATTTGTCTATGAATGACACTGTAACAAACTTCGAAGCTGGGCAAGGAGGAGGCGGGGACCAGCTGAATGTAAACATAAAGTTTAATAATAAATATAACTCAAACATAACATAAAACACACAAACGTAAATCTAACACAAAGCACACGTGCGTCTCTCTCTTCCCCTTGCTTCCAGCCGCTCCTTTATCGCTCTCTCCCACTGATTAGACAACTCAATGACAGACATAAGTTCTCACAGCCTGGCCCCTCCCTCCTCCTCAACAAGGGCACATTTCCCTTTTAACCATTTCTAGTTACATAGAACATTGTTGAATTATCATCACTCAAGTTATAGAAGCTATGAACAGTCATTCCCTCACCAGCCTCTCTTGTAGTTTTGTCTCTCTTCAAGATAAGAAAAGAAAACGCAACATGTCATGTAAGTGAGAAAACAGAAACCGCAATGTCCTGAAGATTTTCCTGTGGAGGAAAACATCCTGACTGTTACAATGTGCTGACACCAGAGACTCCTTCCACAGATGCTAAATAATCATCTCCTTCCAGAATGCTTCACCATATACAAATTTACGCATTTTTCTTTGTTAAATAACATGTTTTTGTTCATCCATTTATTATTAAACTTTGCTTATTGTGGAGTGTTGCCCATACAAGTACCTGTGGTTTCTATAGAAATTATAGCATTAGACGTAGAATGAGCACATCGATATAGTTGGCACTACTGTTAGAGCTGCAGGTATAGAAAATGAATCAACACCTGACCAATCAGGTTCAAGAATTCAAGCGCTCTGTGGTATAAGTCAAAAGTGCTACAATAGGTTGTATATGCTAGTAGGTGGCATCCCATTTTCATATACTAGTATGTGATTTGGCACAAAAGCTATTTATTTATTTATTTATTTATTTATTTATTTATTCATTCAGCAAATATTCAGTAGAACAATGGAGTGTCATTTCAATTCACAAAGGGGATGGGATCAATGTACGTGTTTTCTAACCATCATTCATATAGTATGTTTGTTTTTTGTTTGCTTCCCCACCCACGAAAAAAAAGTAGATGATTGTTTCCTTGGTAGTAGTTGTAGTATTTCTTCACCGTCAGTATGATATGTCAGGGCCTGTATCACTCACCTGTGCTGTTTTTTTTTTTTTTCTTTTTTTTCTTCTGTCCCAGGCTGGTAGGGGCTCAGCAGTGGACCACCATGGACACACACAGCAACAAGAGCAGCTATACACTGAGTGTGCTGAGACCGGACACCACCTACCAGGTGAAAGTGGTGACGCAGTGCCTCAGCAAGCAGCACAAGACCAACGAGGTGCTCACACTGCGGACACCGGAGGGCTGTGAGTGACACTCACAAAACACACCTCAACATCTCTCACACACACACACACACACACACACACACACACACACTGCCTTACAGTTTGACACACACTGCCACCCTGCATGACTTCTGACTGATGTGTGTGTATGTGTGTGTTTCAGTGCCTGATCCTCCTCAGGATTTGCAGCTAAGCTGTGATAACGCAGAAGACGGCACGGTGCTGTGCTCCTGGAGTCCTCCAGCTAATTCTCATGGCTTCATCAGAGAGTACATTGTGAGTTTCCTTCCTTGTTCACGTTGTCCTTTGGCCTTAATACTCTTACTTTTACTCTGAGAGAAATACATCAAGTTAGGTGTACTCTGATAATGTTTCCCTGTTTTAAGAAAGCAAAAAAAAAATCTACTTGTTTCCTTGTACTGAGAGCAGAATTCATTGAATCGACAATCACTTATATTGTTTCAAATAACTTAGTTTCTGCAAGGTTAGTGGTCTCTGTGCGTTTCCTTAATTGGGTCTGTATTTTCTGTGTAAATAGTGAAAAAAAAAATTGGTGAATTTACTTTAACTAATTGTGGGTAGTTGATATTTTTGTAAAAGTGATTTATGTAAAAGTGATTTACTAAAAACTGTGGAGAAAATTATTTTTCAATTTTCATCTCTACTTTCTGTGTTACAATCCGTTATTTCCCAGCACCCACTGGGCAGCTGTGTTGTAAACATTTCCCCCTCTTAAAATGATACAGATTTAGAGCCTAATATACAACTACCTTTCGCTGAAGAATTTATTCAAGTGTTTGACAAAAATGTATTTTTTGCATAGCGTATTGTGTTATTTATCGTTTCTTTAGTCTTGTATATAGCACTTTCACAGAGTTTACAAATGTGATGAATGAAGATTAGGTTGTAAAAACACTTGAGTACATATCTTTTAATTTAAAACTGATGAACAGAATGGAAATACTGATTTGTGACTTAACAGTGACAACATTTACATGGACAGAAGTAATCTAATTATTGACCTTATTCTGAGTAAGACAATATTGTGATTAAGGTGTTTACATTAGTTGCTTTTAGAATACTCCTTTCATGTTCCCGAGTTACATGTTATAGAACATAGCTCGATTAACGGCACACGTCATTACGTTGCCATGCCGTCCGACGTTCCTTCCAGAAATTCACGTATCATAGTTCGTTTTCGTTATGGTACTGTATACAGTTCTGGGTGTTTTTATTTTTAATTTATATGAACGCTTCAAGTGCGGTTAATTATTTGTCATGCTGTACGTGCAAATAGACGACTGCTTGAAGCCATGGGCTGCGTCTGAAACCGTGTACTTACCTACTATATAGTAGCTGAGATGCATATATTTCGCCTACTATAGGCCTATAGTAGGTAAGTACGCGGTTTCGGACGCAGCTGTGCTCTCTTGTTAGCCATCAAACAGTTCAGCACTGCCGTGTGTGTACATGCCCTGTCGTAAAATGTGGTGAAAACTCCCACCACGATGTTAACAGTGTGATTAAGGTGTGTACATGTCTGTAATACACGTCGATAATGCGACTAAAACAGACTAAGACTCCACATGTCTTAATTCGATTTGTGTTTACTTCGAGTATGACTTTAATCGGATTAAGGCTATCAATAATCGCTGTTTACATGCTAGTTTCTTAATCAGAGTGTCGTCTTAATCGGGTTAATATCGGATTATTGTTGTCCATGTAAACGTACTGACTGACTCAATGCTAATAGCTATCGTGTGTGTGTGTGTGTGTGTGTGTGTGTGATGACCAGGTGGAGTACAGTGAGAAGGACAGTTCAGAGTGGTTTTCCCAGAGAAGTACTAGCACCAGTACTAAGGTTAAGAGCCTGCAGCCCAGCGCCCTCTACAGCTTCAGGGTGAGAGACACAAAAATTATGCTGCGTTCGAGGTGAAGTTGCAGCTTGTAATTCCCCAACTCATCAGCTTTGGGTAGTCTTCTCAACTACTAGTTCCTTCCCTGTTTACAGGGTGACATCTGATCAACATGGCTGCTTGCACTGTGAACACTGTAACCTGCCCCTTCTCTACTTTTAAATGAGCTTATAACAGCATTGGCTTTAGATAAGTTAATATACATACACAGTATCTGGTTAAATCTATAATGTTGACCATAATCATTGCTGTTCTGAGATGTTAATCATTAACATTAGAGTTATCGCTGCAATTTCAGTCCAGAACATTGCATGAATGCATGAAGTTGCTTAAAGTAGCTTTTTATGAGCTTTGCGTGCTCTGACTGAGCAAACAAGACACGCCTTCGACGAGGCAATGGTAGCTCAGGCGTGAAGATGTTGGACTACTGATCAGAAGGTCATGAGACCATGTCCCAGCACTACCAAGCTGTTACTGCTGGGCCCTCGAACAAGGTCATTAACCACCAACTGCTTAGTTGTATAAATGAGATAAATCTGGTATGTTTTTATGGCCAAATGGGAAATGATGTGTAAATTACCACTTAACTGGCACCATGAACGCAGCATTAATACATTGCTACAATCAAAATTTAGCTATAGCATTTCTCTCTCTCTCTCTCTCTGTCTCTCTCCCTCCCTCTCCCTCTCTCTCTCTCTGCCCCCGTCTCTCTCCGCCTCCCCTCTCTCTCTCTCACACACTCTGTCTGTCTCTCTCCCTTCATCTCCCCCCCCCCCCCCCCCGTCTCTCTCTCAGGTTGCTGCAGTCACCAGCAGAGGGGTGGGCAACTGGACGGAGATCAAATCCATCAACCCTCAGAAAGGTAATCTACTGCAGTATATAACTTCTAAACTTCATTCTAAATCCGTAATAATAATAGAAGTTTAAAATTCCCCTTCTCTCTTATTTTCTAGAATTAATGTGACCTCAATTTGGCTAGCATCCGTTTTAAAATATCTGAAATAAAACAAAGCCGGACATGTTGCTGGCTGCTTGTAGTGCGAGTGTGAATGGTTTGTACTATTGTTCCTTTTAAATTTAGCTTTGGCTCCGCCGGTTACAAAGATTACAAGCATCACGGAAGACATGGTGAAACTAGCCATCAGCTCTGACTACAAGGTGAGAAGAAATGCGCGCTGCCACATTATTAAGTACACTTACCTTGTCCTGTTTGACCTCTGTGACACCTGTCTCTGTTGTTTTCCAGGTGAAACACTACATGGTGGTGCTGTCTTGGGTTTTCGACAAGCACGTGAAAGAAAACAGGAACTACACTGTCTCGGACACTCTTACAGGTACAGTCAATGTTCTTAGAATAACCTTACTGCGGATAGTGACTCAACCCCGGTTCACTGGATAGGGTATAGACTGCTTCTTGGTTCTCCAGTTTCCTCCCACCTCCCAGAAAACATACTAGTGGGTGTACTTGTGACTTTAAATTTCCCCTCGGTGTGAATGAGCATGTGAGTGTGTGTAATGGTGCACTGTGATGACATGATGCATCATCCAGGCTGTATTCCCACCTAATGTTCAGTGTTTCTGGTACAGGCTCAGATCCGCCATGACCCTTACCAGGGTAAAGTGATTTACTGAAGACGAATGAATGTACGTTTCTTCTATAGGACTACACAAGTCTCGACCAATATAAGAATTCATTACTTACTGAAAGCACTAATGACTATAATGCATTGCACATAGAGCAGTGGCTAATCTTCAGTCTTACGGTTCCACTGTCCTGCAACTAATCAAGCCTTACATGCGGACAAGTGTGTTTGGAGGAGGAGAAACTGTGCGTGGCAGGGGGCCTTCAGGGCATAAAGGAGCATATTAAGTGCGTCTACAGTATAACAAGTCTTAGTTATTAAGAGGTGATAAAAATGACCACTGTTTACCACTGAGTCTGCATGCATAACAGTTTAAATGAAAGTCTATGGCATCGCATTTAAATAAAAGAATGAAGGTAAATGAGGGTAGCTCGGGATCCCTGGTTCGATTCCGAGCTGGAGTTACTGTCTGTGCAGAGTTTCAGGTTCTTGGTATGTCTGTGTGGGTTGTCTCCTATCTTCCAAAAATGCCTGTAGGTTGGTTGGCCATGCTAAAAAAAAAAATTGCCCCTAGCTGTGAAAAACTGTGTGAATGTGTGTGGATGGTGCCCTGTGAAAAACCGGCACCCTTTTCAGGATGCACCTCACACTCAGTGTTCCCGGGATAAGCTTCAGATCCTCTGCAACCCTGACCACTGAAGATA